>NC_137948.1:1210000-1342500 GCF_963969265.1 Rhamphochromis sp. 'chilingali' | reverse complement strand
TGTGTGTTTGAGTGTGTGTGAGTGTGTGTGAGTGTGTGTGTGAGTGTGTGTGTGAGTGTGTCTGTGAGTGTGTGTGTGAGTGTGTGTGTGAGTGTGTGTCTGTGAGTGTGTGTGAGTGGGTCTGTGTGTGAGTGTGTGTGAGTGTGTGTGTGAGTGTGTGTGTGTGAGTGGGTCTGTGTGTGAGTGTGTGTGAGTGTGTGTCTGTGAGTGTGTGTGTGAGTGTTTGTCTGTGAGTGTGTGTGTGTGTGTGTGAGTGTGTGTCTGTGAGTGTGTGTGTGAGTGTTTGTCTGTGAGTGTGTGTGTGTCTGTGTGAGTGTGTGTGTGTGAGTTTCATGTGAGGATCATATTTCAACAGTGCATCATTTTGGCCACACCCCGTCCCGACTGTTCACAGGAGAAACTCTCTCACTCGTTGGTGTTCGGCTGAAGTGCTGCTGCTTCTTTGATGGACGCTCAGACCAAATCAGGGAAAGTTTACCTGCAACCCCACAAACCTGGAAAAGTAAGTACAGCTTTCATTCCTGCTGTTTCTGCGTCGCTGTGAGCGTTCAAGAGCTGACAAAGTGGGGAGGAAGCTGTGTTTTTGATTCTTTTATGACTGTAGTAACGACGAGAAACGGACATTTCTGTAGATAACTAACTAAAACGGGAGGAAGATCAACATTTTGTCACACTTCATTTTGATTTGACGGCTGAGAAAAGGGAAAAACCGAAGATGGGATCTCCGTGTTTCTCTGGCTCGGGGAGTTTGAACCAACATGTTGAAACACAGCTTCACATTCCAGCACAACACAAAGTACACACACACGCCGTGTGAGCTCACGACTCCTTTACGTCACGAGCACACCCACAACACCAACCCGAAACTGTGACTGAAAAATGGAAAAACCACAGACGATCATTTTAATGAAGGGCGAGCTGCCAAACGTTTACCTGTAGTAACGCGTTCCTGCTTTTATTGTGAAAGGACTGAGATCATAGGTGAGCGCAGGGTCCGTACTCATGTAGGACACGCCGGATGTGACCTCTCTGATGCATGGCGTTCATAAAGGAAAGGCTCAGGCTCACGCCATCGAGGCAGAAGGTGGAGGAGTTCTACGGAGGACCAAGAGTGCCCAAAGTGAAACACATGTTTGAATGAATCCAGTGAACAATTATTCTGTAAAAAATCTAATTTAATATTTAAAGCATGTGTAAGTATTTCACTATTTAACTCATTATTTCACGGTTTCACCCATCAAAGTCAGGGGGCGGGGCTAACCCTGATCTAAAAACCAGTCAAGAACACAGAGTTTGTACTTCTCAGCTTTGAACTTGGCAGGTAGAGTCAGGAGTGTGGGCTCATGAGGACAGGAGGACAGCTCAGACTGAGACATCAGCCCTGCTTTGTTGTTTTATCCCTGCAGTGTCCACGTTGCCATGGAAACGGCTGTCTGTGAGGTTTTGTTGCATCGTGATCTGGGATCGATGCGCCATGACCTGCAGTTACAGTGTAAATGACTTCAAGATGAGCTGCTGCACATAACGATGCAATAATTAATTAAACTGTAAAACAATGAAATGTTTGAATATTTTAAATAATTTATTGATACATATTTATTCATTTCATTTGACACTCTGGGCCCTCCGTAGACACAGCCTTGTTTTCCTTTGATAAATTCTCATGTGGCGTGTCCTGTTTGTACGCAGCACGGCGCTCACGTCTCTCTTTGTCCTCAGAAATGGAAGCCGGTGTGGTTGTCTCTGACGCCCCCCAGCAGCAGTGGAGTGGGCCGACTGGAGATCCAGGATATGGGAGGTAAACAGCTCCACTCGTTATGTGAATGATGAAAATAACAGTGATAGTTTCTTATTAGTTACTGAGCGCTCACATCAGTAAAATAAGACTGAAGCTCACTGATTTCACACCAAGCCCAGTTTATTTCCAGTCCAGCTGAACCCAGACTGGGGGAGCAGGTGCTGGAGCAGCTCTGTGTCATCTCCCTGGATTATCCGTCACATCACGATCACGTCTCAGGTTTTATCCTGTTCCACTTTGATATTTGAGGTGATATTTAATACGTGACACTAAATGTCAGATTTTCACAGTTTAATCAGGTCAATGAAACGCTGTGGGGAGCTCCAGGGCCGTGCAGAGATGTTTGAAGGGGCAGGTGCTCAAGCCCCCCCGCACGCGCCTGCCGAGCTCCACCTCAGGTAACATTTACATGCAGATCCGTGCACGTAAGTTTTGGAGGAACAACATGGCGCTGATTCAATCAGCAGAGCCAGTTAGTGGCATTCACATTCAACAACAGACTGATGCTTCCAGATAGGAAACAGGGGTTCATCCTTTCATTTGTCACCTGTCGGTAGCTGGAATACACCTTTGAACAGGCGGTGGAGACAGATTTTACGAACCACTGTATTATAAAGGTAGAACATCTGAAGTGTTGGTCATAATCCTGATTACATAAGAAAGCAATGATCGCAGCAGTGGCTCTAATCCTGCACGTGCAAACATGGACTCACTTCTGGAACTGCAGCTTTGATGTTGATGCTCTATTTACAGACACAAAGTGCAGATTATAAAGAAAAACTCTCAATCATCCTCTGATGTTGTGATTCTCCAGACCTTTTCTTTACTTTACCCCTGTGGGACGTCTGCACTGTCCAAAATATTCAGCTTAAACAGAAAAACATAACTAATTAAATATTTCTTTCATGTCTTTAAGTTAAACTCGGCTTTCGTGTTCAGTGGAGACGCTCAGCACTGAAAGCCGGCTTCATATCAGTTCCTGGGGAGCTAAAAATAAAACCACACGAGCACGAAAAGGCGGGGAATCGTGTCATGTTAGGGATGCTGGTGGTGCTGAACGCATGTCATGCATGCAGCGGCGGGCCGAGCATCAGCCGCTGAACACGAGCACCGGATCTGACGCTTTAACAGAGCCCGGGATGAGGGCGATGTTATGTAAGCTCAGCGGCAGCATCTGAACAGTGAACACATGACATGCACGTTTTACGTGGACGACACACGAACATCAGAGAAGAGTTTGTGAACGAGGACCGGGCTGAAGCAGAGAAACGGCTGCCAGCAGTGGTCTTTAAAAGGTGCGATCAACGCAGAGGCCAGAAAGTGTCCGACACGGTGAGAGCTGCTCGTCACAGAACCTCAGTGCTTCCTTCAGTCCTTTCTCTGTGACCTGCACACAAATACATGCAGGGATGCTTCACAGCTTTAATGCTAACAAAGATGCTCCTCGCCTCTCACCTGCAGAGATTCATGAGTGATGATAAAGATCATAAAGCGTCTTGACACGACTGTTGCTGTGATTTGGCGCTGTATAAATGAAACTGAATTGAACTGAATCTGGGGATGAGAACAGTAATCTCTCTGTCATCTGCAGACACACCAGCTAACAATCCTCACTGCTGCCACATGTGCGACAATACTGACCCCTAGTGTTCGGTCGGGTTTTTGCATGGTGACGTCTGGTCGACTGAAACTCATCTCAGATTCATCCTGATGCCACTTTTAGCAAATTACGTTCAGCTGTGAGGGAGATGCAGTAGAATCAGCAGTGCAAGAGTACTGATGTTACAAAGGAAGTAGTAAAAGTAAATATACTTTCAGGAGTACTTAGAGGGGGACCAGAGGCCTGGGGGAGCAGCTCCTGCACTCGTCTGGACCAAGAGTTCAGATGTTCTGCAGAATCTGCTGCAAACACATCAGACGTCACCTAATTTTGTAATAATCAGCAAGTCTCAATACACGCCAAGCACACTTCAACCAAACTGAGGTTAAACATTGACTCAAGCATTGATCCAGTGTCCAAAGTCCAGCGTGTAACCGAGTTTTGCTGTTTGCTTTGCAGGTGTGTGCACACAGGAATGTTTGAGGTTGCACAGGTTCGCTGACTTTTGCTCACAAATACACAAGTGGAGTAAAAATAAGAGAAGTTTGAAGTCCGAAGTTTCTATGCAGTCAGTGTGTTTGAGCTCCAGAAAGAAAGCACGAATAAAGCTACACTAACAGGAAATTATTTATCTGGAGTTCTTCTTCTTCTTATTAGTCCTTTATTTATCCTGGTAAAATATCTCATTTCCAAGAGAGACCTGGTATCATAGCAACAAAAGTCAAAATACACGTACCACATAAGTATATAACATCCATCCATCTTCTTCCGCTTTATCCGGGCCGGGTCGCGGGGGCAGCAGCCTAAGCAGAGAAGCCCAGACCTCCCTCTCCCAGACACCTCCTCCAGCTTATCTGGGGAAATATAATCTCTCCAGGGTGTCCTGGGTCTGCCCCGGGGCCTCCTCCGGTGGGACATGCCTGGAACACCTCACCCAGGAGACCCCAGGGGGCATCCTTGTCAGATGCCCGAACCACCTCAGTTGGCTCCTTTCGATGTGGAGCAGCAGCGGCTCTACTCTGAGCCCCTCCCGGATGGCTGAACTTCTCAAGTAAACATTTTAAACAAATACAATATCCTGTACAAACATGTGAAAAATATAAAATAACAGATCAAATTTAGAGCGATGTTAAAAACAATCACGCCGAGTTATTCTCTCGTTCCAGTAATAAAACATAAAGCACAATGGTGGACAGTATCCAACCTCTTTAGGTAGCGGGCAGGTGCGTTCATAAAAAGCAGGTCACTGTAATCCAATAAAGGTCAAAAAGTTGCATGAATCAAGTGTTTTCTCACTTGGAGGGAGAAACGTAGTTTTCACTTCGACACCTCTCTCCTGCTTCTTCCCTGCTCACTCAAACTGGATGTCTGACGTTAGCTGGAGTTTAGAGAAGGTCTGCAGTGTTGTTGTCATCTGCATAGAGGCCTCAAAGACAGAGGGACGACATCACTGCTAAAATATATAGTTCAGTCCGGGAAAATCATCGGAAACATCCATGTACGAGCTGCAAAGCACCTCCACCTTCCAGAGGTTCTGCTGACAGCATACATGCCGTGTTGCCAGGTCTCCTTCTGTGCTCCAAATACTCCAACTTCTGGAACTGGGATGCCAGTTTGGGTTTTTTCAAGCCTGCTTTTGAAACATTCTTCACTTTCTGTTCTTCAGCTTCGGTGGCCTGAGGATTTCAGCTTTGCTATTAAGAGAAGACGAGGTTCTTTAAATCATGAGTGCAGTGTGCAGGAACGAGAATCAGCAGCTCCAAGGCCATGGTCCTCAGCTGGAAATGGATGGTGTGCCCGCTCTGATCCGGGATGAGTCGCTGCCTCGAGTAGAAGATTTGAAGCACCTCGAGGTCTTTTCACACATGATGGAAGAGCAGAGCACGAGATCAACAGATGGACTGGTGCGAACGCCGAACCGAGAGCCCTGAGTGTAAAAGTGAAGCTTTACTGATGATCTACAGTCACCTTCTGCTCTGGGTAGTTACTGATAATGTGGAAATGATCTTCCTCTGAAAGATGAAAGGAGGAGCTTGGAGTACAGCTGCTACTCCTCCACATCAAAAGAAGATGGTGGCGGATGCTTGGATGCCTGCTGGGATACTGGGAGGAAGCACGGAGGCAGACCCTGGACTGACCTTGAGGTTATATCTCAGCTGGCTTGGGAATGCTTGGAGTCCCTCTTGATTAGTTAGGAAGAGGTGGATGGACGGGGGGGGTCTGGGTGTCTGCTGCCCCCATGACCCAAAGCTCGATGGATGAACCGATTCACAGCAAAATGTATCTATAAAAGATGAATGTACTCCGATCTGACAAGTGACATAAACCTTCATTCTTTGCCAGCAGGGGGCGACTTCTTTGATTGGAAAAATGATTTTGAGTACAGGAGTTACATGATGACTTTATCGTGTCTGTCACTGGTCTCAGAGCTTCGTGGATAAAACAGGATGTTTATCCCTTAAATTATGAGTCAGATAAACACGAGTCTGCAGGCTAACGCAGGTCGAGCTTGTGGCTCGCAGGTCTGCGTGAGAGTGAGTATGACAGGATGATTCAGTGCTTAATCCTGTCTTTACAAACAGATTCATCTTTAAATATCACTCTGCCTTTTCCTTGTGACGAGTAATATTGGTGTTCAGCTCACTCACACACACATTTGAATCTTACTTAAACCAGAGCTCAGCCACAAACACTCCCACACCTGCGAGTGGAAGTATCGCCTGCGGCTGTTTGACATTCAGGCAAACATGTCGCCTCACGTTTCTCCACCCGGAGAAGAATCGTGCGCTCTGAGCAAAGACTCGTCGGGTGGAAACGGCCGCAGTGCAGAGTGCGCACGAAGCTTATTGTTTGAGTCGCTCTGGTTTGAGAAGAAGCCGTACAGGCCGCGTGATTTATGTCTGTCAGGCGTTCGCCGCCGACTCAGCTGTAACTCTCTGCCTGTTTGTGCACGGTGCATCCTGCAGGGGGCGATCTCGCCACTGGGGTCAGAAAACACGGGGACCGGAGGGTGAAGGTGGTCCGACTGTCTGAGTTGATCAGCGTCCTCAGACTCCCCCCGAACGCTGAGGCCTGCCCCATGGTGAGCCGTCATACTCTCACGTTTCCAGTCGTCAAAAGTCGAAAAGACGCTTAAAGCTGGTTTGTGTCTGCAGGAGAACATGTGGGCGTTCTGCGTGGAGACTCAGGACAGGACCATGGTGTTCGCCGCACTCAGAGACGACTGTGCCGACTGGGTGGACAAACTGTGCCAAAGCACGTTTCAGGTGTGAAGGACACAAATGTTCCTTCTCTTTACGTTTCACACAAATGTGCAGCTTCATGATTTCACAGCTAATTATTTAAGCTTGCTTCATTCGCTCTCTCAGAAAGGAGGCCGTCCACGCTCCAATCAGCCCCAAATGGAGGAGAACCAGATATACGTCTCAGTAGAAGAAGGTAAATTCTTTGCTTTTGTCTTCTCCAAATACTCAATTCCGGTTAAGAGCGCCCCCCATGGAACAGGATGAGCAGTTATTGCATCCCCTAGTTTTGATACGTTCACATAAACGTGAGTCTGGGAAAATTTGACACACGCTGAGCAAACAGTGAGCTACAGGGATGTACACGATACTGCAGAAATGTAATATTCAGCTCTCTCTGGCTGCTCAGTAAAAGTGGACCGTAATAACCTTCCTAACATTCAACATGCACTCTGACGTAGTGTTCAAAAACATCCTTAAAGGAGCACAGAGAAGCCGAGCCTCACACTTTTTGCTCATGCTGTCAGTATTTATTAACTGCATGTATTTAAACTGTGTTAAAATTATCACATCAGTGTTCTGCTTCGCTTTATTTGCATAGTAATGAATGACAGACTCTCCTCCCTGTTTACAGCCTCTGAGTTCTGGGTGGCGATTCAGAGGACGGAGGCAGCGACCCGCTGCGGCCTGCAGGGGGCGTACTGGCTGCAGGTGGGACGGGAGGCACTGCTTCTGAAAGAAACCCAGAAGAAGAAGGTTGTTCACGAGTGGCCGTACGAACTCCTGAGGCGATACGGGAATGATAAGGTGGGGGCGATCGTGGCTCAAGAGTTGGGAGTTCGCCTTGTAATCGGAAGGTCGCCGGTTCGAGCCCCGGCTTGGACAGTCTCGGTCGTTGTGTCCTTGGGCAAGACACTTTACCCTACCGCCTACTGGTGTTGGCCAGAAGGGCCGATGGCGCGATATGGCAGCCTGGCTTCTGTCAGTCTGCCCCAGGGCAGCTGTGGCTACAACTGTAGCTGCCTCCACCAGTGTATGACTGGGTGTGTAAAGTGCTTTGGGGTCCTTAGGGGGGACTAGTAAAAGTGCTCATGGTCACAATGTAAAGGTGCTTTTTGTATCACCTGTTGCATGTTGTTATTACATATTTCACCACATGGGGGCGCCATTTTATCAGACTGTAAGGAGAAGCAGGAAAAGTCAGTGTTTAGCCTGAGATCAGGACTCAAGCCCGACAGCAGGGAGGTTTTGGAGCTTTTTTATGGAGCTCTGAATCCGTCAGCTTTACTGGTGGCTCGATATCGTCTGCAGGCGTGCGCCTGAACAGAAAAAGAGCAAAAGTGTTACCACTCTCCAGGAACCGTGCTTACGTTTGCCCGTGTTTCACTTTTATCATTTATATAAAATGATCAAATGTGGTTGTGTTTGGTGATAATTCTTCAGCCATATCTCGCCTCCACATGCGTGTGGGTACCAGCTCTTCCTCCCCTGCTGGGTGCTGGATTAGCTTGCTGCGCCATCATGTGGTACAAAACGATGTTACCGAAAAGTCTGGCTCTCTTGCTCTGATGTTTTCACCTGAAATTCTTTCACATTCTTGTTAAAGTTCAGTTCATGATGGAAGCTTTAAGTGAAACTGAAGCCTCACAAGTGTAAGACGTTTATTTTCTCTCCTCCTCCCAGCTGACCCTAACCATCGAAGCCGGGCGGCGCTGCGACTCCGGTCCTGGAGCGTTCATCTTTGAGACGCCGCAGGCTGAGAAGATATTCGCCCTGATTCAGAGCACCATCAAACTGAAGACTTCATCGACCAACCAAAACCCAGAGGGAGAGAAGGTTGCGGTAACCAACATACAGGCTCATTCGCCCCTCCCCAAAGTCCCCGATATGACCAACATGGCCGCCATCCTGGAGAACAAGCTGAGGACAGAGGAGAGCAGAGAAGAGAGCGCACATGCTCGGGAAGATCACCCGCCTCCTATCACCCTCATGCCACTCCCACTGGTCCCTGCTGGCTCCTCTGCAGGTAACCATGGAGACCAGTCAGAGGCCATATATGCTAATCCGACTGATTGCATCCGGCCTGTAACAAAACCCCCGCCTGTCAGAGCCACGTATATCGACCCTGCGAGCGTTCTTCCTCTCAAACCCCCATGTGCCGCTCCGCATCCCCCCCCTCGCGCAGACGACCCGGATTCGATCTACTCGGAGGTGTACGACAAGGTCGGCCATCACCAGAACACAGACAACGTCCTCCAGAAAAAAGAAGAAACGAAGGTTTCAGCAGAGGGTGACGCGGTCTACGCCCAACCCGGCAGACGGAGCGAAGTGTCTCTGAAAAGCGAAGCCAAGGCCGACCCCTTCGCTCATCTTTACGCTCATGTCTGTAAGAAAGCACCGTCGTCTAGCCCCTCGTCATCCAATGACAGCACCCCCTCCTCCTCGTCTCCTATCGCCAACAGGAGCACAACAAAAGCCTCGGATTGTCCGCTTGATGATGTAATCTATGAAAACCTGGGCATCATTTAACTCTGGTGTTTAGAAAACATCTGAAACCATCATTGACATTCTTCATAGTAAAATTGTTTGAAAACTCGTGTTACCGCAGCTCAGGCGATGTAGGCTGGACGTCGGAGGAACTGCCGGTTTTGAAAGGTCAGGGATCAGATGTTTGAGAAACTTCTTGCTTGCTTCCTAAAATATGAATATTTAATCATTAAGACAGGTAAAT
Organism: Rhamphochromis sp. 'chilingali'; assembly: GCF_963969265.1. Taxonomy (NCBI): domain Eukaryota; kingdom Metazoa; phylum Chordata; class Actinopteri; order Cichliformes; family Cichlidae; genus Rhamphochromis; species Rhamphochromis sp. 'chilingali'. The sequence continues at coordinate 1,333,129 of NC_137948.1, read as the reverse complement.
AAATAAACCTGCATGAATGTGATTTATGTTAATGTATCTGTTTATCTGCATTTTTATAAGTTTAGCACGCCCGTGTTGCAAATTCATACTCTGACTGATTTTTCCACATAGAAAACTTCTCATACACGATTTTTACATATAAAACTGTAAACACGCTTGTTTGGTTACGATGCACAAATGTATGCTGCAAAAATGTCCCTGAGTCATGTTACATACGTGGGCCTTACTGTGTTTCTGTGTAAATATAGGAGCTATGACAGGTATCGCCATCATCTGTTACCGTAAGTGTTATTGTGCTTTATTCTAATATTGTGCTTTAAATAAAACAAATATATGACACTTTTGCTCCACTGAGTGAATCCTGGTGTTTTTAACACTAATACACATATAAGAACAGAAGATGTTTATTCACATAAGCAATCGGGAAAGGTGGAGTGTTGGCGTCGTGTTCAAACACCTGATGAATCAGAGTAAATATTTACCACACTGCACCGCTGCCTGAGGCCCCTCCCCCACCCGCCACTTTCAGTCAAGACCAGGTTCAGAGACAAACGAGAAGCAGCAGACCGGGTGAGTCCCCATGTCCTCGAGACCCCCCAGCTTTGTGGAGTCTTTCATAAACTGTTCGTGCTGAGTCTGAAGAGGGTCCCAGTGCTCACACCTCGTCCCTGTACCAAAGACACCGCGTCCCAGTGGCCCCCACGATTACAGCCTGTGGCACTGACCTCCCACGTCACAAAGACCCTGGAAAGACTCACCCTGGACCATCTCTGACCTATCAGATCAGGATCCCCTTCAGTTCCCCGCCATCATCTACCTGCTCAATCGTGTCTGTGTCCACCTGGACCAGCCGGCGAGCGCTGTGAGGTCATGTTTTTTTACTTTTCCAGTGCATTCACTGGAGAGGAGGATGTTGTCCAAGATGAGGACAATGATGGATAATACCCACTCTGTAACATGCTGGGCAATCACAGGTGCACGCTCAGTGAGAGACTGAGATTACCCATAATGCACCACTGAACGACACAGGAAATCATTCCTGCACAACTCCATCTGATGCACAGCACAGTGCAGGAGTTGCAGCCTGCAGCACGTCCTCCACAGTGGAAATAAAGGTTCTCTGTAATAATCTGGATGTTTATAACTAACATATTTGTACATATTAGAAATATTTCTTGTATATTGTAAACTTTGTAATATACTGTATTATTTAATTAGTTCAGTGTGTTACTGTGTTTGTTGTTGTGACTGTGATCACAAAATTCTTTGCAGATTAATAAAATATTATGATTCTGATTTCATTTAAGTCACACGTTATACATTCATTTATTTCCTTTAAATTTAATCGACGTAACAACCTAAAGCAACAAAACCAGAAGCGTGAGGATGGGAGGGTGGAGACAGCCTGATGCACTGATGAACTTTGACCAGCAGGGGGGGATGTGCATCACGCACAGATAAAACAGGAAGCCATCACATGACGTGCTTAGACATGTACTTCACTTCTTTACCACAAGGCGGCACTGCTGGACTTTCCAACACTCCAACATGAACTGTAGACTTAATTTATGGTTAAACAGTGAAACAAAACCTTTGTGGATAAAATGTTTTGCTTTTAAATGACTTTTCTTTGACTCAGTTAATAGAAAAAGATTCACAACACAGGACTGCTTCATATGTGGCGGTGGAGGCGCCTAAAACTGTAGACTTGGATCTGTGTGCTCTGGTCTGGTCGCACACCTGAGGGCGTCGAGGGGAAACATAGCCCTCTGTAACTTCAGCCTTTCTTTTTTAAATCAAATGTTCGTCACTTTGAGGTTATCTGCTCATCGTGTGCAGACGTGCTGCAGAGATGATCCGGTGACAGCTTTCTGTGACTGAAGCCGAACTAATGCGCGATAATCCTAAAAGAGGTTCTAGATGCAAAACCATCAGGTAATAATACAAAACGGAGGAAACATAAACGATGGTTTAGTCCTTGTTGCTTAGAAGACGTCAGCTGCTGACTGCTCAACGCCAGCCAGTTTTTTTGACGCTGTAATGCATAAATGTGACCACAAGATGGCGCTGTTACAGCCTTTATCAAGAAGGGCTTGGTCCTCGTGTTCAGTTAGGCCTTTAGAGTTTTCGTGTCCTCCCTGTGCCAGCCTGTTGTTTCCTTTCCTTGGATAAAGGCCTGCATGAAGCAGGTGACATCACGTGACTAGCTTTACCTTTGGTGTGAGGCCTTTGTGCATAAACGTCCTTCATAACTCTGATCAGATTTATTGTATCTATCACCAGAAATATGAATCACAGCAGCTTCCATCGTGGATGATGATCCGGCCGCGTGTGATAAAGCGTCTTTTATTCATCCTCTGCGCCACACGTTGGTCTGTTGATGTTTCATCACTCAGTGTGAGGATGACGTAACATCCTCATTATCCTTTTTTAATTATTTCTAATGACTTTGTGAGAGAAATGAAGACACAAACTCAGGATGTTCCCTTATTAACAAGTACACAAGTGTATTATTTCATTTTATTTATATATGCAAGCAAGTTTATGTCTTTACAAATAAAAAAGCCACTGTCTGCCCAAGCTGTTGGCACACATATGTACAAAGATGGAGGAGTGAATCAGATGAAGCCTGCTACTAAGCAACCAGAGTGAAGTACAAAAAGTCTAGCACACTATAGAGAAACAGAAAAAAACGACCTCCAACGTCCAAAATGTCCAACCTCACATAATGCATGAATCTGAAACACGCGATGATCAGTGGAAGGTCACGGACTGACATCATCAGCTGTTAGATCTGCGGCTCACTTCATGATGGACAAGAGGCACAGAGGGTCTGATCTCCCCCTGTGATTCAGAGCTGTGGGAACACGGCAAACCTCCTCACAGCGGGTTGGAACTCAGACGTCATGTCATTGAAACTCATGCTCGATCGCGCCGACGCGCTCGGGTTTCTGATCCCGCGCTCGGGATCCTGGAATGGTTCAGCCGCGGTCAGCGAGCAGACCGAGAGGACGCAGGATCAGAACGTGTCATCACACGCGTTCGTCTTTACATGTGGGTTAGACAGTCAGATGAGGAGACTTGAACGAATGGAGAGCGAGCTGCTCACGTCCTCCTCCACCCGACTACAACAGCGGGCTGAGCCTCTCGGGTCACCTGTCTCAGGTGTTTTGGTTTCATTTGGGCCAAATCTGTTCTGTGCCACACTGACAGCCGACAGTCTGGCTCCTTTCTTCTTCACCTTCAGACTGTGGACGACCAAAACTGCCATCATTCAGATTATTAAGTATTTCTGACAGTTTTGCATAAACTAACGTTTGAGTTTGCATCCGTGTTTGTGCACCGAACACAAGCCAAACTTAACACGACTGATTCGTTTGCCTCGCAGAGACCGACCTTGGTTCAGCGACCAGGAGGAGTCGGCGCACCGTCGCTGACCCAGAGACGATTCAGCGGTGCATTTGGTCACCTGGATGGTGACCGAAGGTAACACCCAGGTGAGCAGAATCAGCTCTCTGGGTCTTGCTTGCATAATGAAGCCGAAACACAGAAAGAACCAAAAGGGGAAATAAAGTAAACAGAGGACTAATTCCAAAAACAATTAAGCTAAGAAACCCTATTTTGTATAAATATTATTTTTGCATTAAAGACGTGTTTGTTAATTTATTCACGTCCTTTTTAACCAATGGCCGTTGTGGTCCTCCACATCCAGCAGCGCTGGAAGTTTGAATTCTGCATTTCCGATCATTCGTCTGAAATCCACCACGGGCTCTGAAAGCGTCCGAGCCGTGCGTTTGCGAGGAGGGCGAGGAGGAGCACGTGAGCAGAGGTGGGTGCAGGGAAACGGGTGGCCAGAGCAATACATTACACCACATCTGCAAATCCGCTTTATTAGGATAAACAATACAGAACACCATAATCATATCACTGAAGACTTGCAATCATAAATTCATGCACTTGTATGCCGTAAATTGAATGGACTTGTTGTTTTTAACGTCTCGATTTTGTCAAACTGCTACAATATATTGCTCTGGTGGTAAACAACTGAGCAAGCAAGCTAGCTTAGCAACACCATTAGCAACAGGAACGGCAATACTGCACACGGAAAAGTGGAAAATAAAAACAGCAGAACAGCGCCAGTGGAAAAAAATGACTTTTTTTTGTCTTGTTTTAATCGTTAAAATTATGACCATTGAATGCATAACCATGCCACAAACAACAACTAGAGTCACTGTCTTTTTTATGTAGTATAAGATTATCTTCATTATTATGAATTCATTCGTTTTCATCATTGTTATTTCTTCAGGTTATAACCAATGCTGCAAGACTATACACGGGTCCCACAGTGGGGATCTCAATGCACTTACACACCAAGAATAAGAGAGAGAGCTCACGATGGTCAATAAGTGCACAAAAAACTATTTTTTCTTTTATCTGAGGTTAAAAACACTGACAAGACATCCATTGTCAGGCAATGAAATGATAGAATACTGTTACTGTAAAACTAGACCCTTAAAAATACTGACCGTGTGCAGCCGGGACACACCTGAACAGGACGCGAGTCCGGCGGAGGCGCCCCTCGATGACGCCGCGGTGCTTTTTGTACTTTGGTCAGCTGCAGTTACACGAAGCAGCGAGCACGGCTTGAGACGCTAACTGCTCTTTATGTCTGCTGTAAACGCAGACGCTCCCAACACGTCCTGATTGGATGGCGTCCCGTGAATGCTTCAGCCAATCAGCATCTGTGCTGTCTAACATCAAAGCTTTTATCTGAGTTTAAACCAATCAGCTTGCACACATTTTTTAAATAAGTGAAATTAGTTTTTTAGCATTAAGTTATAAGCAGTGTTGCCAACTTAGCCAATTTGTCGCTATGTTTAGCGAGTTTTCAGCGACTTTTTTTCTAAAAAGCGACTAGCGACAAATCTGGCGACTTTTTCCGGTGTTATTGGAGACTTATTTATGACGACTTTTTGACGTGAAAGCGCGTATCGCTCTTACTCTCAACAAGCAGCGGTGCTGCCGTGGGCACCTCACCCGTGCCAAAGCGCTCACGGGTGGAGGACAGTCCTCCCCCCGCTGCTATCAGGGCAGGAGACGTTCACACCTGTGCGTCCAAACGGCAAATGAATCGTGCATGAGCGAAGCCGCTGCTCCGCACTGACTGTAACGCAGTCAGTTCTTTTACTCTTATGCTGTTTTGTGGATCACAAGGTTTAAAACTACTTATAAACACACACACACACACAGTAACTCCACCAGAGCGCCAATTTCGGGTCACTTTTGCCGGTCCAAGCCCGGGTAAAGGAGCAGGGTTGGAATTGTGACATTATATAACAATAATTGCTAAAATAAATTTAATTTGTAGTTCTAAATAAACTCTAACTGCATTTAGGACGTTTTTTACTCACTTTATGTCTCTTCCACGATGTTATTTCTCTCTCCAACAACATAGGTTACAATTAGATTAGCATGACCAATTATGCAAATTGGACGATGACGTCATTTGTCAACTTCTAGCGACTTTTGGGACAGCCAATAGCGATTTTCCTTACTGAGGAGTTGGCAACACTGGTTATAAGGTCATTAAAGTATTTAAAACACACGAGCAGGACGTCGAGCCACAAAGCTGGCGGCAAACAACGTTTTCCACGTGCTGATTGGCTGAGGCAGATGGCGACCCATCGTTGAATCACTCAAAATAACTGTTTAGAGAGTCACAACAAATCAGGATGACCAACGTGTGAAGCCAGCGAATCTGGACTTTGGTCGTCGTGGTTATTGGAGCCGAGGCGCCGGTTTAAACCTTTTACTGCGGCTCGGGAGCGTCGAGGTGTAAGTGCAGCTGTGCGCGGGGAGCAGAGGATCAGGACATTGGGACTGAACCGCCGCCCCCTCCGGACTCTGTAACCCATAGGAAATCCTCCTCCCGGCTGCTCACCTCGACTGTTTCACATATATGTATATCTTTATACAGAGTTAACGTCGGTGCAGCGCTTTAGCACCGCCCACACGCGAAAGGAAAAGAGAAAAAAAACACATTTCTTTTTTCTAATTAAATGATTTCACATTTAAAAAGTTTCAAAGATTAAAAGTTGATAATAAAATAGTGAAATGTCATCGTGAAAAGTAAAGAGTTATGGCTCAGAGTGATGGCGGTGGTGGAGTGTGTGTGTGTGTGTGTGTGTGTGTGTGTGTGTGTGTGTGTGTGTGTGTGTGTGTGCCGGTAGTCTCATCAAATCAAACCATCATGTCATCATCTTCATCTCGCTCTCAGTCATCTCTACTGGCAGATAGAGAGTCATCACCATCCTCGCCTGCACGCTTCTTCTTCTCTTGCTGAACACAGAACAAAGACCGAACAGCGTTTGGACCTGAGCCCACTGCGTTAGAAGGACGTCGAGCTTATTAAATGTGTTGACTGCATTTTTATCTGCTGATAAAACCTCGCGTGGTGAACTGCGACTGTGGAGAACTGGGAAGCTCCGCTGGTCCAGAATAACCCAGCAACCCGAGGAGAGCGTTACAGGACACGAGAGCAGCCGGCAACCACAGTCCAGCAGCTCAGCCCTGAACCATTAGCTTATTCGCTGGAATGTCGTTCCTCTTCCTCCGCCCTACAATCTGCTTCAGACACCACCACCTCCACCACCGCCAACACACAAACACTACCCAGAATTCCTGCCGATCCTCTGCCGCCGTCAGCCTGCGGTTGGTGTCGCTGATTTTTCTGACTCAACTTACAAATAACGCTTTGGTCGCATCAGGGCGTCGCCAAAGAACGCAAAACAGGAAGCATGAGAACAACGAATCGCTCGAGATGACTGGTGTATACGCTTGTGTGTGTGTGTGTGTGTGTGTGCAGAATCGCTGAAATACTGAATCATCACCTGGTAATGTTACAGCCCCCCCCCCCCCCCCCTCGTTTAAATACCCCGGTGCTAAAATCACACAGAAAGAATCCGAATAAAAATGTGGCAAAATCCCTGAAAAGTGAGAAAACGTTACGTAACAGACGGATGAGATGATGACTAAAAGACTTTGTGCTGCTAAGATGTGCTGTTTCTCAGGACGAATCACAAGTTTTTACAATCAGGGGACGAAGAGGGGGGGAGGAGGGAGCCCCGTTTCACTAGCTGCACCCCCGCTGCCACCGTGCGTGCTGTCAGCCTCAGAATAAAAAGAAGAATACGATACGCAGAAATAGAGACGCATTGAGAGAATTTGGTCGTGTTCGTGACATCGATTCTTCTGCGATCATCGGCGCTCCGCAATTAACGGGTAAAATCTCTCCTGCAGGTCGTCGTGATCGGCCCGTGGTTATGGTTGAAAACAATATAACCAAAGCTCGAGCTCAACGCTAACCTCAGGCGGGTCTCCGACCATCTGCTGGATGTTAACCAATCCAGTGCTTTTGTTTCCAAAACCCCGCCCCACCCCCCACCGCCGCAAACGACCACACGAGAAACTACGAAACAACTAATGAAACTGGGCTCAACGTGAAGAGGTCAGAGGTCAGGGAGGGAGAAAGGAGGGGGTGGGGGGAGTTGGCAAAGCTACCCATTTGTACCCGGGAGGCACAAATTTCCTCGGGGACCTTATTTCTCTGTGACACCATCATCATAGCGTGGCGAACGACACAACACAGCATGACACCACCAAACAACACCGACCATTCAGTCACATCTACATGTCTCCATGTGTGTGTGTGTGTGTGTGTGTGTGTGTGTGTTGACGATGAGCTCACGGACGCCGTCCTCATGCGTCTGCTGTAGATCGTTGCTGTTTGGAGTCTTTAGGCGATCAGATTGAAATAATTCTCCTTCTTTGGGTTCGTCCGCGGTGATTTTTGGCATTTCCTCGTTACGCTGGTTTGTGTTATGCAGTGAGAACTTTTGTTTGTGCAGCATTTTACTCTGAAAGGCCTGAAAACTCACACCATCACATTCAGAAACCTTCAGACTAAAATGTCTGACCGCTTTATGTTCGGTGAATCTGGACGATTTATCGTGTTAAACTTGGAGCAGACCAGCAATGAAGAGCTGAGGATGAGGAGGGCGTCGGTGATCTCATGGGTTTCTTATCCTCTAATTTCTGCCTACTCGTGTCTGTAAATTTGTTTGAATGAATCTTTTTCACCCGTGTGTGCGTGTGTGTCTGACAGGTAAGTGTGTGTGTGTCGTTCCTCGTGGCGGCGTGTTTATGTGTAGGCATTGAGGCGTTCTTTGGAGCGTGTAGAGTGGATGTCGTGCAGCTCCTGCTCCTCCTTCGACTTGATGTCCTCGTACTTCTGCATCCGACTGGCGTCCTTCAGGTAGCCCCAGTTGGCGGCTAGAGCCATCAGGAAGTGCACCTGAGGGGAAACGCAGGAGACTGATCAAACATCACCGACTCGTCCGCTGCACGCTGACGCTGCAGACAGATTGAGCGGCTTATCTGGGATCAGCTGGTTTGGACTGTTCCTACACCATCACATCAGTGCTGCAGGAAAAGGAGGGGGAGGCCAGATGAGGGGGTCACATCTCGCCTTTAAAGGCAGAAGGAGGACAGGATGTGTTTACCTTGTTTCTGCCACTCAGGGCTAAAAACAGCAGCTGTATGTTTTTAACAGGTTTACTTGAATTTAATAGAGGAAGTGCACATGTAGTCACCTTCCTGGAGCAAACACAGGTACAGCCCTGAACACGGGTCGAGTCTAATGCCGTTAATCCCACACTGTGCACACGAGCCGCTCCCTCTGGCGGCCCCTAGTGTTAAAGCACGGCGCAGCAACTCACTGCTGTTGCTGTGCCGTGTGTGTGATATACTCTTCATTTTAGCATTTTAGCATTCACATGCAGCACCACGCGGTTTCATCCCCTTCAGTAAGTTGACAAATGAAACGTCCCTCACGCTGCTTCCTGCCGCACAACAGATTTGTGTGTGTGGACGAGTGCCGGTGCTTTGGTTCTTGTACAGATCTGCGCACGGGAAAGATCGGAGATTATTCAGAAAGGCTCAGGTTTGTGAATGTGTGCTTGGAGCGAGGATGGAAGGACGTGAGCGTCTCCACGCCTCGGATCTGGAGACGCCGGTGACTCACCGCCTGTCTCACTGCAGACGTGCAGGACTGGATTTTACACTCTGACTCTTTTGTCTCCCTGTCTGCAGGGACGATGTCTGTTTCCTTCGTTTGCACCAATCATTAAAAACCATAATGGCAGAACAAATTATAACCAATCAGATATGAGAATGATGGTTCTTACCATGGCGATGACAGCAGCTCCTGCTCCTGCTAGTGCGCACACGAACAGGTGGAAGGTCAAGTCCAGCTGCAACACAACATACGCATGATGCGGTGGATTTGTGCTGACGGGTTATCACGTGTACGTGTTTTTGCTGCGTTCTCACCTCGTTGGATTCGCACATCTTGACGAACTTCTCGGACTGCGTGCACAACTTCCTCTCCTCGGAGATGGTCACCGCTCCTGAGAAGCACAAACGCTCTGTTAGCCTCTCCTCGTCCTCTGTGGTTGATGAAGGAACCGGGGAATCTCTGCCTATCGCAGCGCTCGGACGGTCCCTGCGTTTCTTTAATTAAAGCTGACCAAGATCAACGCTTCCCCGCTCCTGGACTGTCGGCCGCTGGGAACGGCCTTGAAGTAATCACAGTCCAGAGCGCAGCGCCTCATGAACCAGGAGTTCATCTTTAATGTTTTTCCTCCTGAGAAATCTTCATTAGTTTGCTGACTGAGGCCTGCTGCAGTCTAAATGTTGAACAGCAGATGGCAGCGCAGTGAGCGAGCGCACACAAGGCCTCTGGTGGTGCCTTTTGTTTTAATGTAGGCATCCTGAGAACAACATGGTGGGCAGTGCTGCATCGTGCACACAGTAATGTGCAGCATCCACCAGCTGAAGTCTGTCTGTGTGAACATTTAAGGAGGTTTTGAGCTAAGTCGTGCTAACATGCTGTTTGGAAAGACAGGTGATAATAATCAGGCAGAAAAATAATCTGCATAAAGAACCCAGACAGCTGGCACCTCTGGGCCTAACCGGGCCAACTTCTGGCACCTTACATGCCGAATGACATCTGACATTGTACTGATTTAAGGTGGAGCCGTGGCTCCTGAGTGAATGCAGGCAGCGACACCCAGAGACAAACATGTCCCGTTACTGCTTCCTGACATTTCTGTGATCTGTTCTCAGGATGTCTGAAGAGAGCCAGACCGCCGTCGCTGCTGTTATTCAGTCACACCCACATTTCACACAGGCTCAGCTGTCTAACCCCTCAAACACATGTTCAGGACTTCATCAAACACCAGAAACACCGACCGACAGGCCGAGCTCGGACGTTTTCTGTCATTAATGAATTTGCAGATATTTCAGATCAATGTTTTTCCTCTCGAGCGTCCGATTCTCGGATGTCGTTGCAGCGCCTGGAAGGCTTTGCAGCTTTCTGCTGGTATTTGGCACTTCTTCTGCACACACACAGGTTTTTCCATGATATGTGCCAGTTTGGTGTTTTGGTGAGTCACCATTAACCTGCCTGCTCTAAGCAGCGATCGGGTGATCCAGGATCTTACTTTTAATCACAGAACAAAGAACAGGCTGAGTTAAAAATCTGAACAGCAGCGTATGAAGAAGATTTCCAGTCTGCTAAATCCAACAAAGTGAAGGAAAAGATGTTCCACACATAAATTAGAGGTGCACGGATCAATGGGAGGGGCCGGTCTGAGCTCGGAGCAGCAGCACGGAGAAATTACAGTCATTTGTTTAAAGGCAGCTGAGCTCATCAAGCTGAACTCGTCAGTCTTCCTGTTTACAGCATCTCACATAAACTGCATCAAACTGGGAAAACCAGTCCTCCTTGTTTACCTCAAACTCAGAAAATGCGTTGTGCAAAGCCTGCAGAGGTCTAACCACAAAGAAACGAAATTCTTTTGTAAGTTAGAAATGTAGCTGTTCATGATTGGAAGTTCATTTAACATCAGGGTGCAAAGAGCAAAGGGTCCAAAGTCTGCGTACCAAACTGACGCAGGTCCAGGCAGAGGTTGGTTCCCTCCACCGAGCTGGTGTTCTGACACATGGACCAAACGTTGAAGTACATGAAGACCGGCAGGCTGGTGAATGCTGTCACCCCGAGCCACACCAGGAAGAACAGGTAGGCCAGGAACATCAGCTGCAAACACAGGCACACGTTAGTCTCGCACTGCTGTGCATCGCGTTCAGCAGAGCTCACAAAAGTCTTTATTCAGGTTGGACTAAAAAAAGTGCAAAATGCACATTCGTCTTCATCAGCCGCAGAGCTGAGTGGCTGCACTGACGCATGCACGCCACTCTAATATCTGTCACAGTTTCCAGATGTAGCTGACTAGACGAATACAAACCTCAGAAACCAACAGTACTTTTGTGATGAACATGATGAACATGACTGTGCTGTTTACTGCAAACATTTATTTGCAGGAAACGTTAAAGTGCCACAACGACATCACTTAAGTTATAAGTTATAAAGTTTGTGCAAATAAGTGTTTGATCCAGATAAAAGCAACTGTAGATGTGTGTGTGTGTGTGTGTGTGAGCGCGTATGTGTGTGTGTGTGTGTCTGTGTGTATGTATGTGTGTGTGTGTGCGTGCGTGTGTGTGTAAAACAACTTTAATGTCAATAATGGTCAATATGAATCATACTACTCTGCACATCCAAGTAAATATCAGTGATGCTGACCTTTTGCGGTCATTTATGGTCATGTGACATCAAGCTAATTATTGGCCCTCATTAGCAAAGTGGAGTTTGTATAAAATAGGAAAGGGTCACCACGTCTATCCTTCCAGCAGCTTCTTTGTTTAAATTAACACTAACTTAAACACAAATATGTCTTGACGAGTTTTAGAAGTTTTGACTCACGAATGCAGTAAGGCAGCGTCCGCAGGCAGTGATCTTGAACTCTCCGTAGAGATCGCGGATGGCTCCGGTGGTGAAAAAGCCCTCCACCAGCAGCAGCACTCCAAACACAAAGAATCCAGCTGCAAGGCCATAAATTATGTACTTCAGGATGTCGATGCTGCGGAGAGGACACACATCACAGCGTCGCTAATTAATGACTGCTTATTTATTTTCATGCTTCGAGTGCTCTTCAGACTTCTTCAGCTAAATCACCACGAGGAACTGCCAGAAACCAGAGAATCATGGAGGATTTATTCACATTAAAAATGTAAGTGGTGTAAATGTAGCCATTCCTAATTTTATCTTTATTTTCTCGTGTGTCTGTTTACATTTTTTTTTAAAAAAACATTGAAGAGCCAAAAACTGCAGTTCCAGTAGTGTCCACTAGAAGCTCCAGCAGTGAGTCGGTCTCTACACTGTTAAAAGGTTACAGCAGAAATAATCATGTTTACAGACGGCATGACTGCATGCACGGTTAGGGGCGTGGTCTCTTTGATTGACAGGTGGATGGCAACGATGATGTGAATGAAACACTTTTAATAATAATGAAGCAACAGGCTAGCCCAGAGGCTACGAGCTAGCTCAAAGGCTGCAGGTTGGAGACCACGTAATAAAGGAAGAGGTGCGGGTTCCCGGGCCTGGAGGGGCGGGGTAAGAAACTAGAACAAACAACTGTGTGGGCCAACAAGGGATTTATAGCTGTATAGCAGGAAGGGGCGTGGCCTGAACTTGAGACAAACTGTGCCCAATAATACAGTTTCTTGTGCTGTAAATAGCCTACGCTCCATTTCTGGTGAGTGAAGTTTTAGAATTTTATTTTGGATATTACTAGCGATGGGATGTCTGTGAAGGTTCTCAGTCCTCCAGGTCATCGTAGTCAAAGGAGCTTGCAAAGGAAAGCATCTGGACTTCTTTAAGTTGCTTGAAGACGTTTCACCTCTCATCCGAGAAGCTTCTTCAGTTCTAAGGTCAAATGGTGGGGAGTCCCAGATTTAAACCTAGTGGGAGTTTCCCCCCACAGAGGGACAAAAGGACCCCCTGATGATCCTCTAATCGCCTGACCCAAGGTGTGAAACCGGGTGTGGGTCCCAATCAGCCAGAGTTTCAGGTGTGTTCATTGTGAAACCTGGCCCCACCCTATCATGCGAATTCCTGAGGTCAGATGGCCCAGGATGTGAGTGGGCGTTCAGGCGTCTGGGGAGGGATCTCAAAACTGGATTATAGATGGCAGAGAGTTGGTGTCGTAAACCCCGCCTCTGTTCAAAGATGGTCGCTCACAGTGGACATAGATGCTTCTTTCACTCCTCTTTCAAACCATCTGTCCTCTCTGTCCAAAATGTGAACATTGGCATCCTCGAAAGAGCAAGCTCCTTTGACTATCGATGGGATGCACCAATTAGGACCCATTATCAGTTAGAAAAAAAGAGAAAACACTGAAACCAATGGCTGCGTTCATCTTTTATATACAGGCTATGCACTTCAGTTGACTTCAGCTCGTTCTGTTTGGGGTTTGTGATTATTAAGAGTGATTATTAATACTCCGTACAGAGAAAAGATGAAACACTTACATGGTGAACACATCCAGAGTGTCTCCCGGGGCTCTAATGACTTCAAAGTAGTTCTGGAGGATGGTGACGGTGCCGCTCAAAGCCTCGTGGCCACACCCACAGAACAAGGCCACGCCCATGTAGAGGAGGATGGTGGCGATGAGCGACGCCCAGGGCAGGCTGCCCACACATCGCTCGCAGCACTCCTTACAGCCTGAGACAGAGACAGAAACCGTGAGTCTGACTGCAGTTCGACAAATTCTATATGACGATGATGAAAGCAAAGGAGAAGACACAGGGCGGGGTTATGAGGAACGATGGTAAATTCAAGTTTTTTTACTGAGTTTGAATGAGTCACTCACCAAAATGGGTTTTTGTTTGAGTCACTGAGTCAGTTGACCAGAGAGTGCAAAAAATTTACATTTTCATTCAAACTTAATTTGTTTCTATTTTCATGTAAATCCTACTGCTAAGATGAGTGATTGAAAAAGAAAAACAACTATTTTTATAGCGCAAAAAAGAGCAAAAAAAAAAAATTAAGATTCTTAAAGGGAACATTTATTTTATTAGTATTTTCCTCAAATGTGTGGTGAATGAGTGGTCACGTCCAAATTCATGGTCTGCATCCTCATGAGGACGCGTTTGTAGGCCGATTACGTCACAGTGATGTGACGAAGGCTGTCCAAATTCGTAGACTCCTCCGAATGCGGCCAACAAATTCCCCAGATTTGAAGGATGGGTCGGGTGTGTCCTTCGTGGCTGATTAAACAGAAGTGTGAGACAATCAAGAATTTACGCCAATGTTCTTTTATATTTTAGATAGCAAGGAGCAGACGGCTGAGTTTATTAAACTCCACCGAGACAGCGGTGACGCAAATCTGAAGGCTAGACCGTCCAATTCCATAGCCGTTTACTTCCGGCCTACCCGACCTTCTGAGGACCCGGCCCACCTAGACCGCGAAGGACGGGTCCTCAGGAGGATGCAGCCCATGAATTTGGACATGACTAGTGAGTGAGTGAGTGATTCGTTCATTCTACGATTCAGCACAGGAAGGGGGGTGAGTAACTCAAATGTGCTGTTAGCATGTTAGCAGAGCGATGCTACTGTGAATTGAGGAGCTATCCGGTTTTTGGGCCTTTCTCAATGTGCGTACTTGTGCGTACTTGCGTTGTCGTGTACTCGTGATACGTCATCAGTCGGAGACCAAGTACTGCTCCAATTCGAAGTACGCATCAAGCCGAGAACGCAAAAAAGTCCCGGATGTGTTCTCGCTCCGCCCGTTTTATTGAGCATGCATTGGTGGTGACTTGTGTGGACTTGGTACAGCTAAATATCCCAGAATGCATTTCGTCCAAAACTCAAACGCAGCAATGGCGGACGAGCGGGGCTAAAAACTTTTAAATATTACTCTTTCTGGGTCACAAAATAAACTTTTAAGTTATTTTCAAGCGAGAATGTAGCTGTGTAAACTTCAAATATCTGCTCGATTTATCAAGATGTCATATATTTCCAAACGCACTCCGACGTTTTCGGAGACGTCTGTGACCCACCAGCTCCATAGCAGACAGCGAGGTCGAGGATCATTAGAGCCGGCGAGAACAGCGGACTGCCGGCACATCGTTTCCAACCCCCCCGCGGTCTTTTCGCTACTCAGGTTAAACAAACCCCAAACCCCAGCAGCTGTCTATTGTATTGAGTGTCCACTAAAATAAAAATAAAAGCGTTCTAACATCTCATCTGCTTGTTTTTATTAAGGTATGTACACGTATGTACATGTACACTATTTTTATTAATAGGTTAAACATGATATATAAGTCGCTTAGATCACTTCTAAATGTTAATGTTTGGTTTATTTCAGTGTTTTATTTGTTCCTGAGTAAACCGGTTTGGCTGTGATTAAAGTTAAGCTTCATAACATATTACTCACAGTTAAATTAAGAGGGGACGGCAGTAAAAACTCCGGACCTGTGACATCATCAAGTACGCTGGTGTTCCAATTGTACAAATCGCGAGTCCGTACTCGTGTGCGTTCTCGGTGAGTACGGACTCGCGTACTTGAGAATTGAGAAAGGGCCTTTAAGTCTGACGTCATTAGCCGCGTCCGGGTTCTAAACTCCGCTGCAGGTCCCAAAGTCAAACGATCACTACAGCATTACTGAGAGTTGAAAAACTGTCTAAATTCTTTCATCTGTAATAAAATGATCAGCGTTGCTGCTTTACCAGGTGTAACGATTAAGTTTAACATCCAGGCATCCATGAAAACAGGATTTATTAAATTTAATGGAGTTAGAAGTTAGCAGGAAGTTAGCGGAAGTTAGATCACTAGTTTCGCTAGTTAGCTAAGCATGATATAGCATGTTCTGACTGAGAGATTTATGAAAAAATTCAAACGTACAGCTCTGCTATCACTTCCAACATAAATGAAGACAGAAAACTAAACAGCAGTGACGTTTGTAGGGTTACTGAAGTTGGGCTAGCTGGTATATAATGATGTGCTACGTGATCGCTAGCGACACAGCTATGTTAGCATAACATTAGCACAGTGAAGCTGGATGTCACGGTTCTGGGTCCGTTGGACCCAGTATTTTGAGTTTATTGTGTTTTGATTTAAGTTTGCATCAGGGATTGTGTTCTTGTTCTCTTGTCGTGTTATGGTGATGAATATGATGTCTATTATGAGAGTTCCATGTTTCTGTTTGTCTGGGTTTAAGATGTGGGCTTAGTTTCATATGTCATTTCCTGTCTGTCTCTCTATGTCGAGCCTGCGTGTGATGTTTTATTGTGAAGGTCTGCGTCTTATGTGAGTGTTCAGTTTTACCTCTGTCTCGTCTTACGGATTATTCCCAGCTGTGTCCACCACCTGTGTGTAATTCCCGTGTTTCTCTGTGTGTATTTAAGTCGTGTCCTCCGTCATTGTAGTTGCTGGTCCGCCTGTGTAACCACCGTGTCTCGCTCGTGTGTTCACCCTGCTGTTAACCATCGTCTGCTTCTGCTCGCCCTGCTTCATGTTCATGTTCTGGTTTCTGCGCTATAGTTTAGCTGTTTCCCTGTATAGTTTAGTTCGAGCTCCATTTGCTGTTTGTCCTCATTTTGTGTTCAATAAACCACCTTCACCTCTCCACTACTGCCTGCGTTTGGATCCCCCTTCATTTCCTCCACACGGCTCCTCTCACTCGCCGTGACACTGGAGGATGAACGCTAACTTCTTTCCACTTGATAAAGTTAACGTGAGGGTTCCTGATGGTTAGAGACAAATGCAATCGCATGGCAGGATGTAGTTGCATCGGAATCTTTAAAAACTGAGCTTTAAAATGATTAGCAGTAATAAAAACCGAGAGAGGCCGACATTGATCACTGACTGTTTTTATGGGCTTGTTGAGATGAAATAGAACAAGTTACAAAGCATTAAAACATGTTTAAAGCACAATAGCCCTATGAAACGCAAGGTAGTTTGGGCCCTGAAGCAGGATTCAGCATGTCATCACTTAAAGACCGGATTGTCTTGATGTGAGCTTCTACTCAGGGTTTTTTCTTCCAGTTCAGAACAGAAATGTTTCTGTTAAGAAACTGGCTGTTGTTCCCCCCCACACACACAATTTTAATTATAAGCTAGATATATTTCTACTAATGAAATTAGTTTGCTAACAGCAACAGGAATGAGTCAGTTGGGCTTGTGAATCATGATTCACGAGTCAGTAAAGTGATTCTCGAGTACTGAACGATTCGTTCATGATTCGCACATCACTAGTTATGAGCACACAGACGGCGGTAAAACGAGCATGTGCACCGCCGGGTTGGTCATTACATGGAGCAGCACGTGCAAAGTCACAACATAAAGTTTTACATTTGAGTGCAGAAACCAAAACTCCCAGTTTGCTCCGTGAATGTTGGCCTACAGGAAATAATGCGGATGCAATAACTTTCATTTGACGTTCCTAAAAAATGACTCCTTTAAATACCGAAGAGCAAAAATGAAAATTTTAAAAGCTCGTGAAGAAGAGAAAACCGAGCAGAGATCAATGTAGCGACGGCCGCGGCTCTTCCTCCTCCGAGAGCAGGAGATGAAACGTGATGCCTAAATGCCTCCTGAAGGGTTTTATTAGCTGTGAGTGTTTTAATGACCAGTTTGATGTAGCTTTAAATGATCCGGTTGATTAGCAGCTCTTACCTCCTCATGGACAATAAGCCTCACCGACAGACAAACAATGTGTCACGCAGTCAGTTAAACTGACACAATGCAAGAGCAGCTGCACATATAAACTGACATTCACTTGGCTTCTTCCCCACAATCAGCTGAATTCAATGCAATACATTTTAAATATTGGCTCAAAATAACCTTCCTACAACACAGGAGCAGACAGAGAGCTCCATTCATAAAGGAAATGCTCCCTTATTAAAAAACTGGATTAAATCTGAGCTAATTATACTTTTTCCTGTGAAAACGTCCTGAAGTACATTTATTTCAGTACTAACGGCACCACAAACATTCTCACTCCTGGTGTGAGGATTTTAAACACACATGACTTTCTTGGTCTCCTATTGGACCTTTGGTTGGTTTCTTTGGGGAATCGTAGGTTATTCTTCAGTGAACTTTGCAATGAAAGCATGCAAAGTGAAGGTTGTAACCTCTTTGTGAATCATTTGGTCTTAGCAGCACAAATGCCTAACTTATATATTGTATTTGAGGAAAACAAGACTGGAGCACCTTAACCCGCTCCTCCTCGTCCTCGTCCATGCTAACACTCCTGCTGAGTCTTTTGCAGTGAGAGGTTACTTCTGATCACTCTGCCTGTTGTCCAGAGCCATTCTCCTGTGCTTGGAATGATTAAGTAGAGCTCTCCACCTGCCACATTATGTAATTGTGCAGTAGCTGCGAATGATGCACCAACAATTCGGCTATTTTCAAATGACTCATTTGTGTGGCTGCCAGATAAACAGTGATCTTTCCTCTCTGAGAAGCTTTTCAGTGCAGAAATAATGGCAGTAACGCAACGACGGGAGGCAGCAGAACAACATCTTTCCCTGCTGGACTTCTTCCACCGTTTAACGCAAACATCTACATTTCCTCCCTGGTGTAGTTTAGCTCATCTGTCTTGCACACATGTAGAAGCAGGAGAGGAGTATTCGAGTACACGATGACTCACTGGGTTGTTGTCAGTGGTGACACTACAGCTGATGGGTGAAATCACTGTAGACGTGTTTTATGCTGCAGATCGCTTAAAGCTCGTCAGCACAGGAGGTGCAGCATAAGCAGCTCATTAGCAGGAGGTGTTCGGGCTCAGTAATCAGGATCCAGTGTTCAGTTCTGTCTTTCAGGAGCGACCCACGATCACATGATCACAGCAGGGGGACAGATTAAAAGCCAGTGATGGCTGCTTTATGTGCACAGAGAAGAGAAGACACTTCAGGAACTTCAAAATAAAATAATAATGCAAATAAATACATAAATAAAATATAATTTCAGATTAAAACCAGTTTGTTTGAGATCAGATTTCAGATTGTAATGTAGACACACATTTAAAGGTTCTACAAAATGTTTCCAGGGTGGAACCAATGTTCGATCTGTTGTTTAGGATTGACGATATTTTCAGTTACATGCCACAGTCAGTAGAGGGCAGCATTTCCCTTTCTCAGTGGGTGGCAGTTTTCCCAGTGTGTGGGTGAAGAGGGGGTACGGCAAGGTGTGTTTTTATTAACCCCTTCAAGTTAATGCGATCAATGAGATGCGCAATTTGTGCTTTATGTGTTGGTGTGGAAACAAGATGTTTATTTGTGACAGAGCTGTCGAGTGTTGGTCAGTGCAGTGCAGAATGTGTCGACATTTTGTACAGTCTCGCAGCATAGTTGGCGGCACCTGCATCCAATAAATGCCAGTAGGAATCAAGAACGCCATTTTTCAACCTGGAGGTA
The DNA here is from genome assembly GCF_963969265.1 of Rhamphochromis sp. 'chilingali'. Lineage (NCBI taxonomy): Eukaryota > Metazoa > Chordata > Actinopteri > Cichliformes > Cichlidae > Rhamphochromis > Rhamphochromis sp. 'chilingali'. The sequence continues at coordinate 1,313,751 of NC_137948.1, read as the reverse complement.
ATTACGGTTACCATCACAGAACACACACTGTGCTGTGCTCCAGTCCCAGAAGTCTGAGCTGCCGTTTCAGGGTTTGTTTCTGAGAACCAGTGAGCAGGTCTGTGCGGCAGTCTGAGGATCACCCAGTCAGCATGATCCTCAGGTGGAGCACCAAGCATCCATCACGGTGACACACAAAATTTACACATGTGACGCTTCAGAACAGAGCCTCACAACCCGGGAAGTGGCTCCATCATTTATCTACAGTCTGTGGTAGCGGTGTGTTTTTCTTTGACTGACAGTTGTCTGGCTGTGATGTCACAGCCTGCGCGTCCTCCATCAGCCCCACCCAGTTACTTCACCCTCCACTCAGATTACGAGGAATTTCAATTCAAGCATACTGGACAAAATCAGTCTCTCACACACACACACACACACACACACACACACACACACACACACACACACACACACACACACACACACAACAGGGGGTGACAAAGAAAAGTGGTGTGTGTGTGTGTGTGTGTGTGAGTGAGTCATCATGCTGCTCAGGTTTAATTGACCACCCTTGTTGCCATGCCAACTGGGGTGTGGCAGGAGCCTGCTGACCCACTTTGCCTGTAGCGTTGTCATGGCAACAGCGCAGCACTGTGAGGGCTACAGTCTCACTAATGCATACTGTCTCTCTCTCACACACACACACACACACACACACACACACACACACACACACACACACACACACACACACACACACACAGCATGTTTTTCATCACATCGTTTTGAGGAAAACGTTGACGTTGACTGCAGATTTTGCATGTTTCTCTGCAACAACGTGAGCCGCCAACGAAGGAACAAACATGGCGGCTCTGCCAGCAGGAAGGTACCATTTTGCTGCGCTGACTCCATTTAACAAAACGTCCCCGTGCAGCTGAGTCGGCTCGTGGCTCTGAGTCTCACACACACATTCATGCATGTTTGAGCTGTGAGGCAGATGGAGCTGCGCGTGCACGCACGCACGCACGCACGCACACACACACACACACACACACACAGCTTGATAATATAAATGTGCTGTGAAGCTGTTTCTGCAGTATGTTGCTGTCTGAGTGTTTTCATTATCAGCACATATCTGTGTGTGTGAGGCTGAGTGTGTGTCCTGAATTTGAGCCATGTTATAATCCCGTCATATTTCCATATTTGGGCTTTAAACGCAGGAAAGACCCAGTGACCTGGTAAAAACCGGGACAGACTGTGTGCTGCATCTCTCTGTGTGTGTTTTCTTTGTTTAGGAGGAGCTTATTTTTTTAGATGATCGCAGGAATCCATTTGCTGTTCCACTGCAGATCAGTGCTGATCATCAGCCTCATAATCCTGCGGGACAAACACACACTGTACCTCTAACATGTTCACGATAGAAACAAAACAATCAGATCTGACTCTTTATTGAATTGATATTTGGACCGTAAACTGTGACCGTGTGACTGAATAAATCTTTTCCAGTACAACATATTTCCCTGTAAACCTATTGAAGAACTTGCACTGGATTTGCCAAACTTGTAGGGATGTACTGAGTGTAGGTTCTGCTTATGTTGCTGCTTTAGTGGTTTTGTGGCAGTTTAAAGTTAGATTTCTATATATGAGCATGAGGCTGAGAGATACCAACTAGATACAGTCGGGCCCACCTCAAAGAACTGCTTGGGCTCTGGAACCAGTCTCTTGGAGAGGGGCTGGACTCTGTCCCAGTGTGGAGTTGCCCTCCGTGAGTGGCGGCGGGTGGGTATCTGGGTGCTGTATCTCCTCGACTGTCTGCCTGTATACTGGGGTGTTTCCTGGTGGACAAGAGCGTTCCTTCCCTTTGCCTTTGGGTCGGGGAACAGGTCCTGACTTTCATCTGGACGCTGAATGATAGTTCAGAGTACCGAGCCTTCATGGGATCACTGAGTGGGGTCCCTGTGGATGCTTCATCTGGTGACACTGTCGTCTTACCCGGAGACTTCATTGCTTACTTTGGCGACCACAGTGAGACCTGGAGGGGCACGGTTGGAAGGAACAACCTGCCTCATCTGAACCCGAGCTGTGTTCTGTTATTGGACTTCCACCATAATGAACACAATGTGTGTGTACATTTTATCAGGTGACCATGAGGACATGGAATAAGAGTTTTGGTCTGCCTCAAAGCATTTCTGTTAAACCATCAGACAACTCAGGAGGGGAAAGTGGTGCTCTACCCGCACAGTGTGCAGTGGTGGTGGGGTGCTGCTGTTTTCAGCTGAAGATAATCCCACTGGCATGGCATCCGTACAGGAATCAGAATCTGGGGATGGGGGAGATGGCTCACCTACCTCTTGGGGTGAGGTCACTGAGGCAGTTAAACATCTCCTTGGTGGCAGGGCCCCTGAGTGGATAAGGTTTGCCCTGAGTTCCTAAAGGCTATGGATACTGTAGGGCTGTCTTGTGTGATGCGCTTCTGCAACATCGTTTGGAGATGTGGGGTGGTAGTTCTGGATTGGATGGGGTGTCACACTCAGCCTCCCTGGGAAAGTCTACGCCAGGGTGCTGGAAAGGAAAGTTCATCCGTTAGCCGAACCTCGGATGCAGGAGGAACAATGAGGTTTCGGTCCTGGTCGTGGAACACTGGACCAACTCTACTGTCTTGAGGATATTTCAGGGTGTGTGGGAGTTTGCCCAACCAGTCTACTTGTGTTTTGACTTTGACAAGGCATTCGACCGTGTCCCTCTGAGTGTCCGGGGGGGGGGGGCCTGTATAGCTATTGTAAGAGCTTGCGCTGCAATGCCAGCAGTAAGCAGTAAGTGTTGAACTCCACCAGGGGTTCTGTGTGGTGGATGATGGCTTCCACTTGAGTGGTCGCAGAATCTCATCTCTGCTTATCACAGATGATGTGGTTCTGTTGGCTTCATCAGGTGACGGCCCCAGCTCAAACTGGAGAACGTTCCCAGCCGAGTGTGAAGTGGTGGGAATGGGAATCAGCACCTTGAAGCCTGAGGCCATGGTCCTCAGCTGTTAAAGGGTGGAGTTCCCACTCAAAGATGAGTTCCTGCCCCAAGTGGAGGAGTTTAAGTATCTCGGGATCTTGTTCACAGATCGACAGACGGATTATTGCTGTGTCTGCAATGATGTGGAGACTGTACCAGTCCATCGTGGTGAAGAGAGAGCTGAGAACAACAGCGTAGTTGATTGTTGATTTACCAGTCAGGCCTCACCTGATGTCACGAGCTCTTCGTAGTGACAAAAAGAACAAGATCGTGGATAAAAGGGGCAGAATCAAGTTTCTACGAAGGGTGGCTGGCCTCTTTCTAAGAGATAGGGTGAGAAGTTCAGCCATCTGGGAGGGGCTCAGAGTAGAGCCACCGCTCCTCCACATCGATAGGAGCCAGTTGAGGTGGTTCAGGCATCTGACAAGGATGCCTCCTGGGCGCCTCCTGGGTGAGGTGTTGTGGGTATTCCCCACCAGGATGAGGCCCCGGGGCAGACCCAGAACACGCTGGAGGGATTATGTCTGTCGGCTGGCCTGGCCTTCTCTGCTTAGGCTGCTGCCCCCGCGATCCGGCCCCGGATAAACAGAAAAAGATGGATGGATGGCCTTATTAACATTAAGTTGATATCACCATCTTGATACTATGTGAACTTACATTTGCAGAAAACCATGAACGTACATAAATTAAATGACCAGAACTAATTTTTAATTATTCTTCATTAATTTTTTTGTAGTTCTGTTTGTAATAAATGAGGTTATTTCCATGTTCAGTGTTTCCCTGGCCAATTTCAGCTCTGTTCAGTTCAATTTTGTTTATATAGCAGCACTCAGAGTTAACCCGAGGCTCATTTGAACGTAAGACCCTAAAAAGACTAAATTGGGGCCAAGTATGTGTTATGTAATATTCTTGAAGATAACTAAATATTAATCAAACTACGAATGCATTTTAACTGCGTTGTTACATTGTTTCACTGATTATTAGTTCAATGAAATTAGTTTCATTCATTTTATAAAAGCAAAAACCAAAAGCATTTGCTGCTTCCATGTTCTTAAATGTGTGATTTTATTATTTTCTTTCTGATATATTCTGGTTTAATCCCAAAAAGTGGATTCTGTTCATCTGGATGCAGCATTACATCCAGATGAACAGAATCCACTTTTTGGGACTTCCTTACCTGGATGATTGAGCGTGCATCAACACATTCATGTTTAATCTCTAATAAGCAGTATTTGTAGAAAAGAGACAAACATTATGGTGCCAATAATAATATTGGATTATTGTGGGGTCTACCGTACAATATTAAAGCTGCATTACCTGCGTTGCAAAGGTGACCCGAGGAGGTGCGTCATGCTTTCTATTGAGATGCATTAGCTTCAGGGTTATGGTAAATGGATTCTTATGTGGCGCTCTACACAACGTGCCACATTCACCCAATCACACAAGCACTTTCTTCCAAGTCTTTTAGTGCTTCCTAGCTAACCTTCATACTCCGTGCAAAACTTGGGGTTAGTATCTTGCTCAAGGATACTTGGCATGCAGACTGGAGGAGCCAGGGATCGAACCACCAACCTCCAGATCAGTAGATGACCTGACTCCACCTCCTGAGCTACACCCACTTCATCCCACCCCAGGTCATCTATCATCAGCTCTCGTGTGTCAGAAATTTAAAGTTTTCTTCCCTTTTTAAAATGTTTCTGAACGAGTTGTGGCCATGCTCCCGAAATAACTTCACACATGACAATTAAAGACCTCAGGATGGTGGATCCTGAGGTGAGATGTATACACGGAGGTGCACATCTAATTGACATAAACCTAACCCTAACTGTAACCCTGACACTAAAACCACATTTGAGTCTCCAAATTTTTGGGAACCAGGATTTTGGTTCCCATAAGTGACTGTTGGTCTCCACAATTATAGCAGCATGCCAACTTTCTGTTCTCATAACGATGTCTAAACATGTACACACACACACACACACACACACACACACACACACACACACACACACACACACACACACACACACACACACACACACACACACACACACACTCTTTCACATTGGGTCTTGGTGCTCATTAGGCTGTATTTTGTGCTGTTTTGCCTGATTGTCTAACAGACCAACAAACACCACTGCTGTGTGTGTGTGTGTGTGTGTGTGTGTGTGTATGTGTGCTGTAGGAGAGGGTCACTGAGCTCTCACACAGACACACAAACACAGAGTGGCCTGAAGATGCACTCAGGAGTCAGGACTGGGTTCTAATGGAAATGACAAGCCCAGCCCAGCGACACCATTAAGACTGAGCGGCCGTGCAGCCCAGTGGAGGGTAACCCAGATAAATATAGGCGTATGCATGTGCACGCACCGCCGTCGTCTACATGCGAAGCTTTTCTCTTTTAAACGTTTAAGGTGTTTTTTTGTCTTTGATTCACAACAACAAAATTTTCATATACATGGATATCTTCTTTGTGACACACACACACACACACACACACACACACACCGCCTCCTGAAAAGATTTTCCAATCTGCCAATCAAATTCTCTGTTGATCCACAAACCCCTCCCTCCCTGCCTCCCCATCACCGTGACAACCGTTCACAGCTGTGTGATAGAGGCAGGCGCTCTAACTTTATCACCGATGACAGTGGCTCACAAGCAGCTGTGCTCACAGAGTTTGGGGAGAGCCGTTTTACCAGCCGTCTCATCATTAACGACGCAGTGACGGGAGATTATCTGGCCTTCGTTAGCCGGACATAGGCAGCTACGCCTACCTGTGGGATAATCGGGGGATCGGAGCAGAAGCGCTGACTCGTTAGATTCATCCACGTGTCTGTGAAATCGCATCACAGCGGAGCAAGTCAAAAAGCCAGCATGAAGGCACCTTCCTGGTTTATTTGTCTGCGTGCGCGTAGGGGCAGCACTAAGCTTTAGTTAGTGTTGTGAGGGCGGCGACCAGATGATCAGTGATCTACTCTGTGACAAACTGGAGGAAAGGGACAGCAGGGGCCAGCAGCTCGTACCTTAAGAATCTAAAGTTTTATCCATCAGCCTTTGGTGCTGCAGATATCCTCACACAGGCCACGATGGAGGTTAACGTGGTTCCTTCGACTGAAACTCTGTGAGATTTTGCCAAGTTTAACACCTCGTTTAGCATCTTGCCAGCAACCCCTAAAACCTTGAAACAGATGCACGGTCGGTGGGCTTTCACATTTTGTTCTTCTACATAAAACACTTCCATAAATGCACCACTTTGCCTTTTGTTTCCCTGCAGATGTTAAATATCGTCTGTGTTTGCAGGAATGCCACAGAACCACACGCTGATGGAGGCCAATAAATCAGGCCAGCAATAACAGGGAGAAGATGAGGGGGGAGACCCAGTGAGACCAATCAGTTTCAGTGATGGATGACTCTCAGACAGCCAGACAGAAATTATGAAATATTACGAAGGCGAATTCGGTGCAATCATCATATTTGCCTTCAGTTAAAGAGGAGCGCTGAGAGTTCAGTGAACGTGTAACGCTTCACGGGGAAAGCTGCTCTGAACACGTTCGTGCTGGTCTCTTACATTCAGACTATCCTCAGCTCACGGCTGCTGTTTGGAGGGTTTGTGACCGATCACAGATCAGTGTGGTGGAAATGTCGCTGAGTGAGATGGGAGACATTCATCCAAGAAAAGCACACATTGGACTGGATAGACTGGGAAATGAATCAGGAAGAAGGCTGTGGACTGGAATTATCTGCAGCTGCTCTGCAGACACGACCCTCGATCAGCTGCGCACACATCTAGGATCCGAACACCGACCGGCTGAACATGCTGGGGTTTGATATCTCTGCAGCTCTGTGCAGACTTTCATGCTCACACAGAAACAACATTCAGAGCGCCACTCTTGCCACGAGACAAGCCTCTGAAACGCCATTTTTAGACCTGCACCGGAAGCTGAGCACCCCACACTAATGAGATATCTGCACCAGCTCTTCCACCCCCCCGGTTCCACCCACAAACAGAAAATCAGAAAAACACAAAGCTTTTGGACTAACTGCACGATAATGCCACAGATAAACAAGACGCCGATGCTGTTGAGGCATCGTTTCTGCTCGTGTCGATGTGTAGATGCAGAATGTGAACCACTCCCTCCTCCCGAGGAGCTGCACACACGCAGACTGTGGTGGTGATGTCATGCACAAACCGAGGCTGGAGCCGCTCCACGAAACGGTGAAAAGTGGAAGCGCTGCCAGCGCTCGCTGACTTTACAGTGATACAGGAGGATTTTCTGAATTGCAGCTGGAAACGTGATGCTCGACACGACAACACAGAAAACACAAAAACATTTACACGTCGCCAAACACCACCAAACCACAGGAGGGCGTTGGTGTGGACGGCGAAGCGCCGAAGACGAAACTGCAGTGTAAATGTGAAACGTTGTGTCCATATCCCACTTACACGAAACTGCTGCCACCAGCATTTAGACAAACAGATCTCTTTAGAAGTAACGAGCTTCATCCCGCTGGGAGGATGAGGAGCTCGGAAAATTTCAAATCTCAAGGAAGGCTCACAGCATTCAGGGGACAGTTCAAGCTAAGATAACAGTGAGGGATCTCTGCCTGTGGTGCCAAAAAAATAGGGACAGTTTTGTGACGGCTCCACGTATCACTGCGCAGGAAGACGACGCAGAGAAAAAGTAGTTCCTGCATGAAGCGGCTCAGACCAGCGAGAAGGCTGCTGAGGTTTTTAAGGTTTTTCTTTTCACACCACACGGCCAGCAGCACTTAGTCCCATCATATTTTCAAGATGGCAGACACACCTCATAAACTGAGCGACTCACACAATGTCTGCTACGTGGAGCTGCTCACAGAAAGGTTGGAGTTTTACTTTTATGTATTTAACGACGCTTTGAGCGCCTTTCAATTCACCAAATGTACAGCAGGGCCTCCAAGACTGGACCCAGCACTAAAGCACGTCTCTCCAACGCAGTCATAACAATCTGCTCATTTTCATGTTCCTCATGTAAAAGTAGAAATTTGGGGTTGTGATGCTACAAAAAACTTTCCTGGCATTCGGCCCAGAAGCTGCTCGTATCCGGATCCGAGAGGTGACCGGACACACCGAGCCGCGGGTGTTACGGCGAGGGCCGGGGTTAACCTCCTTCCTCTGAGGTCGTCCAGCCAGCTGCACACAGTGTGTGAGGCTGAAACGCTCACAGGCAGCAGAGCAGAGCTGCTTTTCATTTCATGTGTCAATGGACAGTAATGAAATTACCTCCACAGACAGAGAGAGATAAAGCAGAAACATCCCGTATGCCATCCTCCTCGGCTGCTTTATGGCTCCAGCATCTCACCCTCCCCTCTCTGGGCCTGTAAGTCAGTTTGTATTGACTCACTGCACTCTCCATGAAGTACCTTTCTATTAGTGGCCGTGATAATGAAATGGATATGAGGCAAATACACAAAGTCCGCTCTCAGCTTTCTCACTGAGATCTACAAAACCTCAAAACGATTTTTACGATGTCCTCTGGACCGCAGCAGCGTGAGAACAAGCCTCGGTCCGCCCTGCTTCCCCAGACAGAAATTATTTGTAATTATGCTCCTTAATGCTAATAAAATGCTCATGCTAATTTGTAGAGACACGTTGCCTTTTAAAATGAAGCCGGTGTTTCCTGAGAAAGACCCTCGGTGCTCCTTTCATATCAGCGGAGACCGACTGAAGCTCAAACCCGAGAACGTGAAGGAGGAACGGATCAAACAGGAAGAGATGAAACGGCAGCAGCTCACAGACCGCAGCGGGGTTTTGTTTTGGTGTGTTTGTCATGTGAGGATATGATGTCTGGCACCAAGTAACCACAAATGATCGCTCCTCCTTCTCTTCCCGTCTCAGTTAATAACTCTGATTTTCTGTTTTCTTAGAGAGATACTTAAAATGTTGACATGAAAGCATCACGTGTACAACCTGCACTCACACCTACTGAGGACACAGGGATCTGCACCTAACCTCAGCTGGGACTGGATGTGTGTCAAAGAACGAGCTCAGCTGATCGATGACGGAGACTGTTCAAGTGTCATTGTGAAGACACAGTGACATCCCCCTGTTTACAACATTGTCAGAGTTGTATTACACAAATAAACGGATGATGCAAAAATATGACACTAAGTCGAGGTGCCATAAATGTGAAAGTATGATTAATACGTACTTCTGCCATTGATCTGCCATGCTCACTGAGCGTGACTGCATTTGAGTTTTTGTGAGAACCTCTGGACGGTGTCGGCAGCGTTCCATCAAACGTCGGCTTACAGGACAGAAAAACTAAGCGAACACAGGCGCACCAAAGCCTGCAGTTCCTCTAACATCCACTAGAGGCTGCAGCATTAAGAAATAAACATATTTACTGCCTGCATGACTGCATGCACAATTAGAGGCACGGCTTAGTTGACTGACAGGTGGGTGGTGACACAGGCGGCTGTAGCTGCTAGCCGTCTGCCTGAACTGGACCTCCGGACGCGTTTGTGCCGTGCAGCTACCATTAACTGCTCACAGGTCCTTCCAGGTGCATCATTATCAGCTCGAAAAAGTCTTCTACCCAGACGACTTCATGTCACACAATCGTCGGCCACTTCTCCAAACTATTGTACTATTACTATTGTAACATGAGCAGTCACCGTTTTAACCGAGCCAAATAAAGGACTGAGGCATGCAGTAGAGCTCTAAATGACCTGAGCTATCCAGCTGCTCCCAGAGGTGCACGTGAGCAAACAAACAGCCTGAGACGTGTTTAATGAACCAGAGATTTTCAATTAAACCAGCAAGTCTCTAAAATCGGTCCTCAGCAGGAAGGGAAAATGATCAAAACCTTTCAGAGTGTTGCTGCTACGCTTTCAGACTTTCAGGTTAGAATACATGAAACTTTAATTAACTCTGTGGAGAATCTGGGGTCGGTTACCACAGCAGGAAGTGCTTATATAAGATGATGAAGGGATTTCGTAGACAAATGCCCATTAATATAACCCCAGAAAGAGAAAGGAGTTGGAACAGCTGTTTAAAGATTGGTTTTTACTACACTGAGTTATTATTGTCAAGCTTAATAGTTTCCTTTGAGCCTGAAAGCAGCACGTTCGTGCTAACAGCTGATGGACAAGCACAGACGATTTACAAGAACAACCTGAGGAGTCTGTGGTCATGATGAGCTTTCCTTCAATATGTAAGACTTCTACACAATAAGACTGTTTCTGCAGCCAGAGGAGTCGCCCCCTGCTGGTCGTCGGAAAGATTACAAGTTTATTACAAAGGCCACCTTTTCATGTCTGAATGAGAGTCGAGTGTTTGGATACAGTCTATGATGAGAACAGGAATGAAATCAAACAAAATGCTGAATCCAAACGCACCTTCGGATCTGTGAGACTTTTGTTCTGATATGAAATATTAAATCCGTCTCTGGATGACGGAGAACCGGAATTTTAACTAAACACCATCCCTGCAAACACCAACGTTGGCAAAGTCACAAATTTCAGAACCTTCACTGTAAAGACTTTTTATTCCACTCGTGTGACATGACTCCATTTCACATTAACATATATGACAGTTTTTGGTCCTGTTAAAAGTGAACTATGGTAGAATTATTGGAGATTATATTTAATGCACCCTTCAGCCACATATCTGCAATCAAATCCATTTGAACCTTTATTGAAACACCACTGATGTAAAAGTAAATCGATTCCTTTGAAAACAACTCTACGTCGTACTTATACAGCCGCTCTGTGTCTCTCACCTGTGCTGCCTCGTTTCATCTCACACCTGTGTTTTGTGTGGTGCAGGGGAAGAGATGAGGCCTGTAATGGCTGAACTAAAGACAGGGACGAAGAGGGAGTGTGACACGGATGTAGGATGGGAACTAGTTAGAGAATGGACAGAAGGAGAGGGGGTGAGGCTTAAAAAAAAGAGAAGTGACAGGAATGAAAAATCATGTTTGCTTGAACACCACCCGCATCTCTGATTGGCTAAAACAGGTTGCTTCCAGAAAAAACACACAAATGCGCCTATCACACAACAGAAGACGATGTCAGGATGGTGTTTCCATAGATACAGCGAGAATAAACATTCATTTGGCCTTGTATATAAATATTTCTATTTTCTTTTAATCAAAACCGCCTCCTTTATTGGTTGTATTTGTGAATCTCTGCAAGCAGCAGTTGATGTCTCATTTGGCTCTGAAGGTGTGATGAAGAAAATGGACACGCCCATTTTTACTGCCAACATCAACAACAACAAGAATCATTTGGGGGGGAAAATGCAAAATAACACTCTCTGCAAACCACCCCGAGGCGGTCAGAGGGATGGACGCATGTGGAAAGATTCAGATCAGAAATAGAATTTGAAAAATGGACGGCGGAAGAAAAACGGGAATGAAGGAGCGAGAGGGAGTCAACCGAGAGAGTGAGATGGTGGCGAGTGGGAGATCAGCCAAAATATCCTCTTCTAGAGAGAGAGACAGAAACAGGTAGACGGGAAAACAAGATACAGACAGAAAGATGGAAAAAATCCAGCCTGGAATACACCAAGGCTGAACGGGTGAAGGAAAGAGGGGTAAGGGCCAGAGATGGAGAGATATGAAGAAAATGGAGGGAAAGGGAGCGACACAGACGGAAAAGGGGGGGGGGGGGGTGCAGAGAGCGAGGGAGAGTGGAGAGGAAAAGGCGTTCAGACAAGCGTGAAGCATCAACAATGAGGGCTAACAAAGAAAATCCCAATGGAGGCATCAATCACTGCCCCACTTATCCCTCCTCCCTCTGATTTTTAGTCTTTATTCCAAGGTTTTGCCCCACGCACCCTCCTTCTATCACCCTCTTCTTCCCCTTTTCCTCCCCCAGCCACTCCCACCTCCATCCATTCATCCATCCATCCATCCATGCATCCATCCATCTGTCCGTCCATCTGTCCGTCCAGCCTCCAAAACAACACCAAGCCTCCGGTGTCTGTCGTTTCCATGCACCCTCAGCCCAAACAATCTGCGTATTTAAGCTCCCGTTCATGGACGCACACGGCTCGTGTACGATCCCGTGTTTTTATCCGGAGCAGACAGCCTCCTGAGGAGGCTCCATTACAATCCACAGCCTCTTTCCATTTCTGCCGAGATGACTGATGGGGAAAACGGGGAATGTGAACCGTGCTGAGAAAAGTTGGAAATTAAATATACAGCCTAAAGTCTAAGCTTCTTTTCCCCTTTTTTCCCTCCAGGACGTGTATGCCGTCCTCCTTCTCTCTGCCCACAACACACAAAGGAATCCCATGATACAGGGAGGGAAGGATGAACAGAACAATGGCATAAAGGAACGAGTGACGGAAGATAAAAAGGAATCGATGGCTCGTCCTTTCCTACCTTTCTGGCTTTGCGATTCATCCATGTTTTCTTCCATTGTGGCAGGTTACAGTCCCTTTGTCTCGGTTATGTGTGAAGCTGTTTAAAGCCCCTTGCTAGCTCTCAGCAGAGTGTGCGTGTGTGTGTGTGGGAGGCAGTGTGTGTGTGAGTGTTTTTCCCTCCCTGCAGATGATGGAGGCTCAGGGAAGTCCCTGTTCCAACGCTCTCTCTCCTCACTATCTGGACCTGTCCAGCATCCTGTCTCTGGATCCATCCACAGCTTTCGCTTTCAGTACAGAAACAGAAAAACATGAAACCTCCTTAACAAAAAAATATTGACACTAATATTTTTTTAGTCTTAGAAAATTAAAGAAAAGAAACAACACGTGCAGGATTTCTCATGACCAACGACAGAGTAAAAGCTTAATACTAATAAAAACGAAGGCATCTGTCTATATTTACTCCGAATGACAAAGTAAAGAGATGTGAAAAAAGCACAGACAGGTTAAACAGAGCAGCGTGAAAACATCCTCAAACACGGTTTCAAGGAATAAAAGGAAGTCCAGGGGAAACAACAAACGAGGCAGCTCTGAAGTGACAAAGATTTAAAATGACATTAGCTCGTTACCAGGCCTCTGGAGAACTACAAGACATGTTGAGTAGGTTTTTTATCCATTTAAATCAGCTGTGTTGGATCAAGGACACATCTAAAACCTGCAGGACACCGGCCCTCGAGGCCTGGAGTTGGACACCCCTGGTCTAGCACATCCCACAGATGCTCGATTGGAATGAACTCATTGCTGTGCTCCTCAAACTATTCCTGATCCGTTATCCTGCTGAAAGAGGCCACAGCCATCAGGGAGTACCATTTCCATGAAAGGGTGTAGATGGTCTGCAACAATGCCTAGGTAGGTGGTACGTGTTATAGCAACGGCCACATGTATGGGAGAACCCAAAGTTTCCCAGCAGAACATTACATCACACCGCCTCTTCCCTTACCTGGTGTTTCCCAGGTGAGCAACACACCTGTGAAACATGATTCATCACACCAGGACGCCTTCTTACATTGGTGCGTGGTCCAGTTCTGATGCTCAGGTGCCCATTGTTGGTGCTTGGACGGGGATCAGCATGAGCACCTTGACTGGTCTGTGGCTGTGCAGCCCCACACATCAGGCTGTGATGCTCTGTGGCTCTGACACCTTTCTATCAGAACCAGCACAAAGGTGAGCCTTGGCTGCCCATGACCCTGTCGCTGGTTCACCACTACTCCTTTGTGGACCACTTCTGATAGATATTGAGTCCTCCACACTGGGAACACCACACAGGAGCAGCAGCTGTGGAGAAGCTCCGATCCAGTACCCATCATAGTTTTGGCGTTTTGTAAAAAAAAATCCTCACACTTGCCCATTTTTCCTGCTTTGGCCACATCAGCTTTAAGGATAAAACCTTCACTTGCTCCTGATGAATCCCATCCACTAACCTTTGATCAAACTGCCTGGACATGTCGCCAGTCCACCACAGAGCTAACACAGAGAGAACGATGAGCACTACACCACACAGTTTATGGTCACATGCATGCTTTTGGTCTGTGGAAGGAATCAGCAACGCTCTGAAGAACAAGCTTCTTGAAATGAGGCAACAGTGCTGACCACTGCACCACCATGCCAGTGACAAATCCACAAAACCCACAAAAATAATTTTATTTGTAAAAGTAATCAGTCTACGGTTGTGGCTCTGCGTTCTGATCAGATAGTCAGTTTGCACTGTACTGACTGAGCAGATGTTGAAAACCCCTGCATATCCCAGCGTATGAAAGGTCTAACAAAGAAAAAAAGGTTTGCCTGCAGTCCTCAGGCAAACCTGCAGTGAAGCACAAACTAGGGGTGGGCGGGATAAATGGTACATAGTAGAAACGTCTATCTCCCGCGATAGCGATGTTGATGGTGTCATCAAGCTGCGCCTGTTTTTGGTCGAAAGCATCGCAACGGCTGCAAGCAATATCATCTGCATACTATGCCGGGCAACAGTAATAGCGAAGAGACAAAGCACATTTTGGAATATGAGGGAAGCCAAAAACTGCGCTTCTTCCACTTCTGTACCATTGATTCATTAATGTTGAATTCTCTGGCAGCTGCTCTATTCCCATGTCGTTGCAGTATATTAATGACTGACCTCGTGTTGTGGATGGATTATCTCAGTTGTTCTCCTGACTGAAGTTTGGTCCATTTACAGCATCCTGCCATGCGATTGCATTTGTCTCTAACCATCAGGAACCCTCATGTTAACTTTTATTGAGTGGAAAAAAGTTAGCGTTCATCCTCCAGCACATCATTATATACCAGCTAGCCCAACTTTAGTAACCTTACAAACGTCACTGCTGTTTAGTTTTCTGTCTTCATTTATGCTGGAAGTGATAGCAGAGCTGTACGTTTGAATTGTTTCAGAAATCTCTCAGTCAGAACATGCTATATCATGTTTAGGTGGAAGCTAGCGAGCTAACTTCCTGCTAACTTCTGACTCCATTAAATTTCATAAATTCTGTTTTCATGGATGCCTGGACGTTAAACTTAAGTGTTACACCTGGTAAAGCAGCAACGCTGATCATTTTATTAAAGATGAAATAATGTAGACAGTTTTTCAACTCTCAGTGATGCTGCAGTGTTCGTTTGACTTTGGGACCTGAAGCTGACGGAGTTTTGGACCCAGATTCCTCCGTGAGGCTCCTGACTACGGCAGCCGTAATGTTCCAACAACCCATCAAGCGCTGCGGCTTCGTAGCTACTAAAGTCGTAGTAAAACATTTTTTGACAGATTTTTGAGCGCTGTGTACCACATAAAATCTGTTCGAGGTCAATGCTACAGAGTCCACAGAAGAGGGGCCTGAAAACTGAAGGCTCTGCCTCCCATTCTACTTTTAAATACTCTAGGAACAACACAACAAGTAGGCCTGCAGAGCGAGAGCGAAGTGCTCTAATAGGGTGATATGGTACTACAAGGTCATTAAGATAAGATGGGGCCTGATTATTTAAGACCTTGTATGTGAGGAGCAGCATTTTGAATTCAATTCTGGATTTAACAGGAAGCCAAAACAGGAGAAATCTGCTCTCTCTTTCTAGTCCCTGTCAGGACTCTTGCTGCAGCATTTTGGATCAGCTGAAGGCTTTTCAGGGAGTTTTTAGGACTTCCTGATAATAATGAATTACAGTCGTCCAGCCTGGAAGTAATAAATGCATGAACTAGTTTTTCAGCGTCACTCTGAGACAGGATATTTCTAACTTTAGAGATGCTGCGCAAATGGAAGAACGCAGTCTTACATATTTGTTTAATATGTGTGTTGAAGGACATGTCCTGGTCAAAAATGACTCCAAGGTTCCTCACAGCGTTACTGGAGGCCAAGGTAATGCCATCCAGAGTAAGAATCTGCTTAGATACCATATTTCTAAGATTTTCAGGGCCGAGTACAATAACCTCAGTTTGATCTGAATTAAGAAGCAGAAAGTTAGCGGCCATCCAGGTCTTTATGTCTTTAAGGCATTCCTTAAAAGTAATGGCATTACTAACGCCGTTAACATCCATCCATCTTCTTCCGCTTATCCGGGCCGGGTCGTGGGGGCAGCAGCCTAAGCAGAGAAGCCCAGACCTCCATCTCCCCTCCAGCTTGTCTGGGGGAACACCAAGGCATTTCCAGGCCAACCGAGAGATATAATCTCTCCAGCATGTCTAGGAGGCATCCTTGTCAGATGCCCGAACCACCTCAGCTGGCTCCTTTCGATGTGGAGCAGCAGCGGCTCTACTCTGAGCCCCTCCCGGATGGCTGAACTTCTCACCCTATCTCTAATTGAGAGGCCAGCCACCCTTCGGAGGAAGCTCATTTCTGCCGCTTGTATCCGCGATCTCGTTCTTTCGGTCACTACCCACAGCTCGTGGCCATAGGTGAGGGTAGGGACGTAGATCGACCGGTAAATTGAGAGCTTCGCTTTAACACTCAGCTCTCTCTTCACCACAACAGACCGGTGCAGCGTCTGCATTATTGCAGCTGCAGCCCCAATCTGTCTGTCGATCTCCGGCTCCCTTCTTCTGTCACTCGTGAACAAGACCCCGAGATACTTAAACTCCTCCACTTGGGGCAGGAACTTGTCCCTGACCCGGAGTGGGCACTCCACCCTCCAAATCTGAGAACCATGGCCTCCGATTTGGAGGTGCTGATCCTCATTCCCGCTGCTTCATACTCGGCTGTGAACCATTCCAGTGGGAGCTGGAGGCCCTCACCCGATGAAGTCAACAGAACCACATCATCTGCAAAAAGCAGAGATAAGATTCTGAGGCCACCGAAGTGAAAGCCCTCCGCCACTTGGCTGCGCCTAGAAATCCTGTCCATAAAAATTATGAACAGAATCAGTGACAAAGGGCAGCCCTGGCGGAGCCCATCACCCACCGGGAACGAGTCCGACTTATTGCCAGCAATGCGAACCAAGCTCTTGCAACAGTCGTATAAGGACTGAATGGCCCGTAGCAATGGGCCAGACACTCCATACTCCCAGAGCACCCCCCAAGGGACACGGTCGAATGCCTTCTCCAAGTCCACAAAATACATGTGGACTGTTTGGGCAAACTCCCATGCATCCTCAAGCTCTTGAGAGGATAAAGAGCTGGTCCAGTGTTCCACGACCAGGACGAAAACCGCATTGTTCCTCCTGTATCCGAGGTTCGACTAATGGACAGACTTTCCTCTCCAGCACCCTGGCATAGACTTTCCCAGGGAGGCAGTGGAGTATGATTCCCCTGCAGTTGGAACACACCCTCCAGTCCCCTTTCCTAAAGATGGGGACCACCACCCCGGTCTGCCAATTGTTAAGATTCGTTCGATTTGGGTAAGAGAAGAAAGCAGGCTGAGTCCAGGGAGGCGTCAAAATAGTGATCTTTAATTACACACTCTGCGCAGAAGTGTGGGAAGAAAACTTGCAACAGATTCTCCAAAGAGTGGACAGCTCCCCATCCTTATATAACCCATGATGACATCACACAGTTAGACCTTACTGGAAATGATAACAGTCTCCCCATAGTCCAAAGTTCTCCTTATACAAACATCGGATGATACTTTTAGAGAAAAACAAGTGTGTGACATGTCATGTTGTGCAGTTCTGTGAGCCTGTGTGTCCAACTAGAGAATGTCCTGACATGACCTCCCTGTGTAAATAAGTGTGTATGCGAACGTGCGTGTTTACATAACTCTGTATGTGCATGTTCTGATGTAGGCCTGCAAATGAATTAGAACAAGGTCCTGCTGGACCCTCCAGTTATGGACGGTGAATACAATGCTGTGGATACCATTTGAGACTTGATTACAATGATGATAATATGCATACATTAATCTTTACTCAGATTACCATAGATATAAAACAAAGATTATACTGTCATCAGATTCAACAATGATGAATGACTGATCAATGATAGTTATGATTATAAAATGTCACCATAAGAATACAAAGTAAAATATCTCTTGTCCACACAATCCAGGTGTACTGCCCCTGATCTCCACGCAACGTTGTAGAGACGTATCAACCAAAACTGCATTTTCTAAGGAAAGCGTTCTCAGCTTGTGAGCAAAAACAAAACAAAAAAAACACCATTTCCCACTGCAGGAAAAATGTACCATGTCGACCAATCAAAAAATGATATGGCAACATGGCATTTGGTTGTTTAGGAAGGGGGGGAAGTTTTAGGAGTGACGGCCAGAGAGAGAGAAGGAGTGTGTCAGAACAATGAGGCGACTGCTGAATGTCACAGTTCTGTCAAAAAGCCACCAAAGGCAGTTTGCAGTGTAAACGCTGCCTACAGGTGGAAAACAGGAGCAGACACACCTGCTGCTGTCAGGCCTGCAGGTATCAGGCTGTGATGTTCTCCTTCATCTTATAACAGACAGAAACTATATTTTGGAGTGGCACAAATAATTTGTGTGGCATCTTATTTGATGCAGAACAGCTGATTGTTCTGTAAATAGTTTGAAATAGTTATAGAAAAAAAACGCCTGGGCTGCATTTTTAGGTAAATAGATGCAAATAACTTTGTTGTTTGCAAAACTTGTGCATGGGTTTTTAAAATTTACAATTTCTATTTGTATTTCAAGGTATGAAAATGAGTTGTTAATGTTTGTGGTTGTTACAGTAAAAAATATAACTTTTATCTACTGTGATTTTGTTACTGTTCAACGTGAGGGACTCAAGCGCAGAACTTCAGAATCAGCTGAACACAAGAATTTATTTATAGAGTTCACCAGGTGTATATACAGGAAGTGCAGGGCAGTGCTATAGACAACAATGTGGGGGATGGGGCTCCAGGGAAATCCAAGGGGGGAATCACTCGTTCTCCAACTCTCCACACTCACGACCGCAGTTCCTTTCCCCACACTTGACACCAAGATTCACACAGGGAAGGTTATCCTGGAGGTCTGTAGGCGAGGAAACGAGAATGAGTTACACCGTTCACAAGCTACAGCTCGACTTATCTTGAGCTGTAGCTTGACTCTCACTGACACGTGGTAGACAACGATCCAGCGAAGACCAGGAGACTCCTCCTGGCTTAAATGCCGAGCGGCTTGATGGGCATCAGGTGTGTTCCCCTTCAGTGGGCGTGGGCTGAAGGTGTGAACCCACAATAAGTTCCGGCCCGGCGACAGAGAGCGAGAGAGAGAGAGAAAGGTAGAAATGGCCGATCATCGTCTTGCTGATCCCCAGGCCGTGACTGATTTTATGGTTTTTGATTTTAGATCAATTGTGTTAATACATTATGTCAAAATGAAACAAATAACAGTAAATTCAAACATGTGAGGTTGTGCTGAAAAGAATGACACCAAACAAGGCAAGTAAATTTAACCTCAGTCAAGTTGAATTACAAACACCACTAAGTGCGGCACATTTTCTTACTCTTAAATCCCCCAAATTATTATCTAAAATATACAGAACACTTTCTAAATTAGATGAATCAATATCCCTTCCTACTGCAAAGTGGGAAGCAGATTTATCAGTCAACCTAGACCAAAACTTCTGGTCTCAGATTTGCTTAAAAACTTTTAAATTAATTAAAAATCCCAGTCTGCAATTAATACAATACAAAATACTTCATAGAGTGCACTATACAGGTCATCAGATGTTCAAGATGGGCTTTACATCTTCCAACAACTGCTCACACTGTCAAGGCAATACACCAGACAATTACATCCACGCTCTTTGGTTCTGTCCACCAGTGCAAAAGTTTTGGCGCGAGATATGTGAAGACTTATCAAAATGTCTGAAATGTAACATTCCAACCTCCCCCTTAGTGTGTTTGTTGGGCAGCTTAGATAATGTCACTTCAGAAAAGAATATAGCCCATATGATCTTCACTGCCCTATGCATAGCCAAGAAAACAGTCCTCATGAACTGGAAAAATAAAAATAATCTTAATTCTAACCAATATAGAAATTATCTATTAGATTACATTAGTCTTGACACAGCCTCTGCCACCACATCAGATCAATTGCTCTGGGCCCCTTTTATCAGCTCCATCACCTAGTGGGGGTGGGGGGTCATAGTTTGGTCCCGCCTTCACTGTTGTGATTGGTGAGGGGGTAGGGACAGGCTTAGGGCGTCGGGGGGTTCCCCGGAGGCATCTTCCTTGGGGGGCTCAACCCGGGGTAGCGGTCACGTCCGGTTGAGGGCTCTGTTGGCTCTCAGGTGACTGTTTCCTCGCGGCTGCGTGCAGCGGGGCTAGGGGAGGGTCTGTGCTGACGGACGTGGGTTACTGACCTGGCAACCTGGCTGCCCCTGGGTGGGTCCGGGATGGGCGTGAGGTTCTGGGGGTGCTCCGTCTCTGGGCGGGGGCCCGGGCCGGGCCTCGGGGGCTCGGGTCCTGGTTGGTGTGTTGCCGGGGTTGTGGGCGGGTGGGTGCATGGGGGCCCGGCCCTGGAGCAGGGTGCCGCCGGTGCATCGAGCCGCCTGGGGGGCTCTTCAACTGGTGGGGGGGATGGTCACATCTGGCAGGAGCTTTCTTCTCTCAGGAACTCTCTGCAGGAGGGGGAGATACAGGAGAGGTGGAGGAAGATCTCAGCCTGGGCGTTTACCGTCTTATGTAGTCTGGAAGATGTGTGGTTGGTGGGGTGGGTGCAGTTTTCTCTGTGGTGGGGTTGGGTGGACTGTCCAGGGCTCTGTGGAGCCGGGGGGCGCTACTGCACTGGGCCCCGGTCTGATGGGCCTGGGCCCCCCTTCCCTGGCGGGTCGCGGAGGGTGGGAGTGCCTACTGGGGTCAGCGGGGGAGCTGGCCCCAGGGAGGGGTTACCTGCCCCTCCCTTCCTTCCCTCCCCATCTCCAGCTGCCTCCCTCTTCCCGCTCCTCCACAACCACCCACACATGCAGGGCCTTGGAGTGGGGGTATGTCACCAGGGTGCAGAGGAGGCTACCCCCCCCCCCTGTCCCCTTCTGGCTGCCTCTGCCTCAATTTTATCCCACATCTTAGACATTCACATTATTCACACTCTCATTACACAGACATATAGGATCTTGGGGGTGGGCACAATCACGGAGTCCAAATCACCATCAGGGTGTACACCTCACCCCTGACGTCGTTGCCCACCTCTCAATTTTAAATACACTTAGTCATTGAGGGTTAGCAGGAGGGACTATGCGCTTACCTGCTGCTCCTTGGCAGGTAGCTCCATGCCCTCCTGGGTTTTAATTGCACCTTAGAACACATATGCATCAACACTACAATGAGCGGGTGGAGGGAGGTTTGGAGTCTTCTCCCACCCCCATTCTCTGCGGCCTGCTGGAGCGGGAGGGCTAGTAGGAGGAGTTGGCCGTCCGACTGCGGTCTGGGGTGTGGGGCCTCCCTGCTGCTGCGGAGTCGGGGTGGTCTGCCTCTCCCCACCGCAGGGAAAAGGGTAACACCACCTGGGTCTGGGTGCAATTCCCCCCTCCAGGGGCAAGGGTACCTAGACCCGGATTGTAGAGTACGCTTGGGGAGTGTGATTGTGTGTACAGCGTCTCTTTATGTCTGTCTCCACGTTGGTTGAGTGTGGAGTGAGTGCATATGAGAGCATGAGGGTGGGAATGGATGTTTGTGTCTGTGTGTGCCTGTATGTCTGTGTCTATATGTCAGGTTGGGTATCAGACGCCACCTCTCTGGGGACACCTCAGGCCCTCCAAGGTTTGGAGGCCTATCTCCACCCACCACCACTTCCCCTGCCGGTGGCGGACTCCCTCAGGTGTCGGTGTGTTGGTGGTTCTTTGTGTCTGGGGGTGGGCGTCCGGGTACACACCGGCTCACTCCTTGGCGGCCGCTTGTCGGGGCCTGGGGCCTGGGGCTCGCTCGGGCCCCCTTTGGAGGTGGGGTGCCCCCGGCCTCTCGGCCTAGGGCTCGGTCACTCAGGCGCAGCTGGGGGCCGGCGGAGCTCACGGGCGCGTCACTGCAACCCCCCCTGGCTTCTGCTCCGCGGCTGCTGAGTGAGCCCTCATCTGGGACTCTCCTCAGCTCTTACTGGAACAGTGGCGCGGCTGCCCCTCTGTTGGTCTTCCATGGTCTCTTGTGTTCTGGGGGCCTCTGGATGTCTGGAGTTTTGATCTCCTCCATACCCGCTTCACACCCTGGAGGACGGGGCTGTGGCCCCCCCACACTCCCTAGCAGATCATTACATGGAGAAACCTTTGGAATGCAAGCATGCTGATCCACACAGGTATGCACACATGGGTATTCACAGACGCGGACTAAAGCTTTCTTGGCTGCTGCCTCAAAGCACACTGTGCGCTGTCTATCTTGCGTGCTGCACAATATTGTTTATTACTTAGTAAATACTGATATCTATGACTAGCTAGTTTATTGTGATGGTGCTTTGTTTTCTCTATTATTATGTTGCTCTTTGTTGTTTGCTGTCTCCTCTGTTTGTTTGTTTGTTTGTTTGTTTGTTTGTTTTTTCTCCATACAGGTGACCCAGGAGTTTTTTTTTTTTTTTTTTTTTTTTTTGTCTCTCTTCCCCCCCCTTCTCACCGTCTCTTCTCCCCTTTGGTTTTCTTTCTTTCTCTCCCCCTCTCTCTCTCATTCATTCCCCCCTGTCCTATTTATTAAAAAAAAAAAAAAAAAAAAAAAATGACAAAGGATGAACTGAAGCTCTGCCATCACGTAATGTCGCATACTGCTGTTTCTGATGTCATTTAGAAAAAAAAAAAAAAAAAAAAAAAAAAAAAGGCAAGTAAATAGTTTTTAAAGGTGAATGTGGAGGAAAAAGTAAAATTAGTCAAAAATAGCCAATTATACGCCAGAGAGTTAAAGTAATGCAATAGTAACTTTTCCGAGAAATTAGTTACTTTTATAATATTGTAACTTGGTTACTAACTCGATTACCTTTAGAAGAAATAACTAGTAACTACTGCTAATTAGTTTTTTAAAGTAACTTGCCCAACAGTGGTGAAGAAGTTCATGAAGTCATTACTAGTTAACGTTAAAGGGATGGTTGGCTCAACAGAGCTCTGACTGTTTGTCAGCCTGGCTACAGAGCTGAAGAGAAACCTGGGGTTGTTCTTATTTTCTTCAATCAGTGATGAATAGTAAGATGTTCTGGCTTTGCGGAGGGCTTTCTTATAAAGCAGCAAACTATTTCTCCAGGCTAAATGATGATCCTCTAAATTTGTGACACGCCATTTCCTCTCCAGCTTACGAGTCATCTGCTTTAGGCTACGTGTTTGAGAATTATACCACAGAGTCAGGTACTTCTGATTAGAGGCCTTAGTTTTCACAGGAGCTACAGTATCCAGAGTCGTACGTAGTGAGGAGGTGAAATTATTAACAATATGATCGACCTCTGTTGGGGTACAATGTAGCAAGTTTTTAACAAATGAGCAAGCGGTTTGAAAGTCAGACCCGCCCCTCCTCGTCACATCTGTGTTTTTGATTTGTTTTTATTTTTAAACAAATATAGTGACAGTGCAAATGTCAGGGCCTGGAATTCTGGAAACCACCTTTCTATCGTCTGTGGGTATGGATCATTTAGACCTCAAGGTTTAATTAAAATATAACGTTTTAGTTTTTAAACTAAATGAAAAATATTTTTTACATTCATCCTGTATTTGTGTAGTATGACAGGTTTGAGCACTGTCTCCTTACACCTTACTTTATTCGCTCTGTGCTGAGTTTATTCCCAGTGTTTATAGACATGAATGATAATGAATGATATTTTTTTAATCTAAGTGTGGTTATAAATACAGTACAATATGATGCAGTCATGATTATTTTCCCACCTACTTCTGTACATCTGCACCATTTTAAAGGTCTGTCTTGTACAGTTACAGTAAAGCAAAACCAGCGTACAAAATTGTCACCAAAGGTTTCGGACTGGTCTCCATGAGTCCACCTGAGGAGCCCTGATTCATCAGGTCTTCGTGAGCAGCTACATTAAAAACACGGAGTAAGCGAGAGATGATAGCCTGCACTAGAGTTCAGTAAGAAGCTCAGAGCTCAGTGAACAAGGAAAACGCTTTTTGCTGACACCCCTACAGTGAAGCTTGCTGTGGAGATGACTTTCAGAACAGAGAGAAGGATGAATGCAGCCAAACATCCAGAGGTTCCTCACAAAATCTGCTCCAGACTTCAGAGACGGGAAATTTAGAAGATGCACAGAATCAGAATACTTTATTAATCCTGAAGGAAATTATGTGAGTTACAGTTGCTCCAATACAGTAACAGACTAAACTAATTAAATACTACAATATGTTATGAGCCAAAGCAAACATTCAAGTAAATACTGGAGTGGTTTTTATGAGACTGATGATCTAACTCTACTCTGGGCAGAGCGTTTGCTAGACTGGAAGGAAAAATGGCAGTTTTATAATTTAAAGTCAAACTTCTATAACGTAAACACAGTTTTGTCATGGTCTGGTTGGGCACCTGCAGGTCTCAGACAGCGGCTCCTCCTCCTTTAGGCGGAGTCCGGTTGCCCCTCCCTGGCTGACCACCTGTGAGCAATCGTGCCAGCGGTATATCAGACCTGCGCTCTCAACCACTCATCGCCTGAGTATCTGCTATTCCCATGTTAGTTCAGTGGAGCATCCTAAACCTTGTCTTAACGCCGTGTGATGACTGACCTGTCTTTTCTTGTCCTCAGCGATAGCACCCGGAGTGGAGATCTTGTTCCCCTCGCTCCCGTCCTCCTGGACCTGGGCCGCCAGCTGCTTACACAACGTTCACCTGCCTGCCTCCCCACGCCTCGACCGCTTCCGGGTTTTCCGCTCCACCTGTCCCCTCCATCTGAAACCAAGTAAGGCAATTCAATTCAACTGCGGAGGATTATTGGTTGTCTGCTGGATCCCTCTGATCGTGATCTCCTCTTGTTCCAGTGCCCCGGCCCCTACCTAGTCCTGTTTCTACCTCCCCGCTGTCCCCGCTGTTCAGCCGTCTCCTAGAGGTGTCTAGGTCGCCCTCATTATCACCGACGAATCCTACGCGCCACTAGTGTGGTGGCGTCGCTTTGTGTTTCACCTTTGTTTACCTGTGGGCGGAAATAAATCATTTGTTTTCTGTCACCTCGCTTCCGGGTTGGTTTCTGCGCCTGTGTCCATCCCTGTTCCCTCGTGCCGTTGAGCCGTGACAAGTTTTCCCTAAGACCCAACCTCTTGGTTTAAAAATGAAGCCAACATGCAAATGTCATGCAACATGCTCTAATGCCCACTTCAGCCTGGCTCTGGCACCAAGTCAGTCCCCATAGACTGTTTGGTAAACTGTGTAACAACACAGAAAATTATGTTCATGGTAATATTTGTGAACGCAAATAATTTGGTTCTCTGTGATGAAGTTTTGGTGCATGAAAAGCTAAAGTGTAGTGTACTGTTTATTTATTCTAGCTATCTTAAGACTCAACCCTCTTATTGAAATACAAACACTTCCAGCTCAAATGTTACATTTTGAAAGTGAGGCATTAAAATGAAACTTTAAAAACAAAGAGGTGACACCGTGATGGCAGCATCAGTCTTTTATGTAGAGCCAAAGCTTCTCTGCAGTTTTCTGCACTTGCCTCCTTGTGCCTGTGCCATCCGGGAATCCTTTTGGTTCTTGCTTGTAGAGACGGAGCAGCTCAGACGCACCAGCAGTGCCTGTAGTTTGGATAGTTCTGGTTTACAAGGTAAATGTTTTAAATACTTTTCTTGGGGCTGAAAGCAGAGAGGGTGGTGAGCTACACCTACCAAATCCAGGCAATTCTGCACAAAAATAATATAAATGTGCAAAGAAGGAGAGTTAAATGAAATCTGATCGCTCCTTTTACTTCACTCTCATATTTAGAGTTCACATTCAAACACCTTAACTTAAAACATGAAATTTCACTTCATGCTATGGATAAAAACCTGTTTCAGTTTAAAATTGTTGCTTCAACTCAAAATAATACTGCAAGATGAGCGAGTCCTAACAGCCTAAAACTGAACAAGCTCAAGAAAAATACAGCAGTGAGTGAAGACAGCTAGGGATAAGTGGGAAGATGAGTAGATCTTCTTCATCAACTAACTAATCCTGAAGTAATCTCCAGCGTCACTAGCAGTATCTCATTTGATATGTTGGAGCGCCCCCAAATGGAGACTCATTGTAATGACATTTAGCAGTGCTCTCAGCTTTCTAAAACATGAGACAGGACTTGTGCCTGTTTATGTTGGAAAGAAAAGGCCACCAAATAATTTAAACTTTCACAATCTAATGAGCTTTGCTTCAGATTGGACCAAAACTTTTCTAATTGATCGTGCATAGTCTAAAGAAGATTTACCCCAGTGGTCAACATCTGTCAGCGTTTCTTAATGTCAACAAATGCAACTGTCCATAAAAATTATGAACAGAATCGGTGACAAAGGGCATGAGTATGACTTGTTGTTGGCAATGCAAAGCAGGCTCTTGCAACCGTTGAAAGGGATGTTGCTAGCAAGGGTTGCCAACATCTACCCTTCTTGAAAAACTGAACCAGGAACATAGAAATGGAAAGGACACAGCACTGATCAGGCCAGAAAAGGTTAAGGCGTCAGCTGTACCAGAAATAGAAGAAGAGTCAGACTCAACAAACTGGTTGGAAGCCTGATTGTTGGATTCCCTTTGGAGGCTCACAGACTAGAGACTGTCCAGCTCGTCATTTTCAGGCTGAACTGGAGACTGAGAGCTGTACGGCTAAAGTCGGCAGGAGCGAACAAGGCCGCTGGACTCAGTGAAGCTGGCTGGTGATCCCATCGTTGTCTGGGACCTCATGTTCTGGTAAACTACTGTTGTCACCTTGGAAGGAAAGAAGGCAGAGTTGGGGAAGACAGACGCTGAAATTCAGCAGACAAATGTTTTGTAAATAATTAAAGATTTAAACATAAGTTTTCAGAATTTATCATCAAAATGTTTAGTTTTACATGACGCCCTGGACCTCCTCGCTCTGGCTCAGAGACAAAATGCTGCCCAGGCGGTAAAAACTTTTTTATGTGTGAAAAACAAGACACCACGGTGATTGGTCTAAACATTTTAGGGTGGCCTCAGGTCTGATGTTGGCTCAGGTTTTTTCTTCTGCAGCTTTCTGGGCATCTCCTTATTTGGAGCCGCCTCACCCATCACCATGGCAACCACCTCTTACCCTCAGGCAGACCTACATAAAGAGATAGACAGCTTCTCCAAGCCCAGAAATTTATGACCATGTTTAAGGTAAACATGGTCTGGTTAGGCAGAGAGGGGGGGGGGCTCCTCTCTGTTTAGTCAAACAATATCAGAGTAATATTAGCCTTACAGATAAACATAAATCCCAACACCACATTCACTCGTCTCTCGTTATAAAAGGAAATGTGTGTGCGAGCATACTTCCTCTCTCTTTAAACAGCCGTCAGTCATGCTGCTCTCCTCGTAAACACTGAGGAGATTCGACTGAGACTTCAGCTCCTGTTTCGATGTAAGTCTCAAAAACATTCTTCTACTTCCTGATCACAAAGCTAAAGATTGTTGATTATTAAACCGCCCTATGTGGCAGGTCATCTGGACAGTTTATTAGGCTCGTAGCTTCAAAATAATCAGCATCATTTAATGAAAGCAAAAGGTTGTTTATTGATTCAGTCTCTCTTTATTATAGCCACGCATTCAATTTTACGTTTTTAATGTTTTTACATTTATTTTTTACATATTTATTTTTACATAAATATGGTTCTTGAAGTATAAATCAGGCTTTGAGGCAACATGCAGCTAATCGGGAAAATCTGAAGTTTTGACAGAACTATTGCACAATACTGAATTGTTGCATAGTGAGAACAAGAAGAGGGAAGTTCTTTGTTCTGCTTTAGTCATACTTATAAGCTGCAGGATGAACAGCAGATCAACAGACTATAGTTTTACAAACTATTATACAGAGACTTTACTCCAAAAAAGGCGGCAGGATGTTTTGGGGAAAAAATGGACAAATCTTTACGAGTGATTCAGAACGCAGCTGGATTCAGTCAAACGAACATACATAACAGTATTTTATGGGTCAAGCATCATTTCCTGCAATGTTACCGAGTCCCACTTACAATCTTTGAAAGGATTTAAACAGCAGCAGCCAGAAAGACAAGAGCTGAAGCTTCTCCACAACAGAAACAACCTCAATGTAACTTTTTTTTCACAAAGATATGTTTGGTATAGAATATATATGTAAACAGTGTAAAGATGGGCAAGAGAACAAACCAGCTGTTCTCCACAGAAACAGCCAAGGTGTACTCTCAGTTGCAGGGGAACAATATGAGAACAGCACCTCCGAGGCTGGAGATGCAACACTAGAAGAGGACTTGGGGCTTAGCACCCAATCTCGGGCGGGGTGATGATATCTCCCCCCGACCTGTCGTCATGGCTCCCCCTCGGTGTAGCATGTGTGTTGTGCCTCGTCAATCTCTACCCATGAGAGCAGTCCCATCTTCCAAATGTTGGAACACTGAGTTACTAGTTGTTTTACCATCACTGTGGATGTTGGTTATGGAAGAGTCCATAGTCTCTCATTCTATTCATGTAACCCCTTCCACTGGGGTTGAAGCATTCCAACAGCGCTCTACTTTAATCTCTTGCCCACCGATGCCTTCTTCTTCCAGGGGCCCACTTCTCATCAGGGCGTCCTGGTTCCTCAACACCTGACGTGGACCTTGTTGATCCGGGTGACGTCCGAGCCAGTATGGGTTCATATTTATCTCTCTCACTCATGTCTGCGGTAGGCTTGGTTAGCATAAGGGGGTCTAGCCTAGGACCCTTAACATGTTAATATTTTATAATGTTTATAAGCTGGACAGAAAAGCTGAAACTTAAAATACATCTGGTAAATAAGTGGCAATATTCTCTGTCATCAGGGAGCAGTGATGACGTCAGAGGACCTCTTAAACACTCTGGAAGATTTGGGAGATGAAGAGTTTAATAAATTCAAGTGGTTCCTGCAGCAGGAAGAGATCCTTGAAGACTTCCCGACCATCAAAAAGAGCCGACTTCAGGCAACAAGCACGTGGGACACCGTAGACCTGATGGTGCAGACATACAGACTTCCTGGAGCTGTTGAAGTGACCAGGAAGGTTTTAGAGAGGATCCACAGGAATGATCTGCTGGAGAGTTTCTCTGCCATCTCTGGAGCAGAAGGTCAGTCACAGGACGAGACAAACATGTTGTTTCTGCAGTCTGACCTAGTTTCACGTTCATTATCTCTGTCTGTCAGTGGATGTCAGCGATGGTGGGGAGACATCAGAGAAAAGAGGATCTTCCTCCTCTCAGACTCGGGATTCTTTTTCTCAGACCAATGAGAATAATGGTAATAATTTACTTTCCAGACATACAGTAATATGTTTGAAATAATATTAATTATTAGTTTCATTGTGATGTCTCTAACTGAGCACACGATGTGCAGTGTTGGGAAGGTTACTTTTAAAATGTATTCCACTACAGATTACAGATTACATGCCCCAAAATGTATTTTGTAACGTATTTCGTTACGTTACTCAATGAGAGTAATGTATTCTGAATACTTTGGATTTCTTAATATATTATCGGGCGACCGTGGCTCAGGGGGTTGGGAAGCGTATCTGTAACCGGAAGGTTGCCGGTTCGATCCCCGGGCTCTCTGTCCTGGTCGTTGTGTCCTTGGGCAAGACACTTTACCCTACTTGCCTACTGGTGTTGGCCAGAGGGGCCGATGGCGCGATATGGCAGCCTCGCTTCTGTCAGTCTGCCCCAGGGCAGCTGTGGCTACAACCGTAGCTTGCCTCCACCAGTGTGTGAATGTGAGAGTGCATGAATAGTGGCATTGTAAAGCGCTTTGGGTGCCTTGAAAAGCGCTATATAAATCCAATCCATTATTATTATCATGCTTTTTACAACTACATGAATGTCCTATTGCTGTGTGATTTATTACTATTACTGAAGGTTACTCTCCACACCAACCAGATGTTTAAATCTTAATATAAATGAGTAACAGCAGGTGGACATTAGGTAAGGCTGCACTTTTTGCTGTGATCTCGTGTAGAAAACTATTCCTCGCGTATATAAAACAGGTCCGCGGCTCTGAACCGTAGTAAAGGGACCTCTGGCTGATACGTCGGGTTCGTGTCGGCTCGTAGCTGAAAACTAGCTTTACTTTGTTGTCTGGGTCAAGTTTGCTAGCAGAGACAGAGAGAGGCATTGAAAGGCTGCTGCAACGGGACTTATTGTTTCAGAGGAAAACATGAACACGGTGTACAGTCGAGTCTTAATAGCTTACTCACAGCTGGGCTCGTCAGGCTCTCTGTTTGGCTGCAGTGGTTATTATTATATTTACATGCTTCCAGCTCCCATTTCTGCTCCGTGACAGCTCGTACTTTTCCTTTTTCTCCCTCCCTCGCTCACAGACACATCACGGGTCCATCCTCCCTGCAGCACGGACTACACTGCCCATCAGGCTCCATGCTTTAGGGCGATGCCTTCATATTAAATCATTTTTGTATAATAATTTTTTAGGATATATTTTCACATCATTATGCTGGAGGTGAGATTGAGACACAGGCATTAGAGCCTCCTGTGTTTTGTTTGGGTTTCCTCCGGCGTGGAATTACCAAAAATAGAGAGAGCACAGCCTAACATATGAAACAGGAAAAGACCGTGTAATCCATTTATTTCAACAAAGTAACTGTATTCTGAATACCACCTTTTACGGTAACTGTAACAGAATACAGTTACTCATATTTTGTCATTTTAAATACGTAATGCCGGTACATGTATTACGTTACTCTCCAACACTGATGAGGTGGTCTTTATTACAACCACATTCACCCATTTAAAGGACAAATTTCACAAATTAAAAAAAACACACACTGATATTCTGTGCATTTTAAGAACTTTCTAACTATGATGCACACACTCACTGTCCAGTGGAATCACAGAGAACAATTTGGGTTCACTGTCTTACACAAGTTTTATTGACATGCAAACTGCAGGACTGAACCCACTGACATTTCATTTAGTAGATGACCTGGTCTATGGCCTAAGCCACAGCCACCCTGCTTCTAAACAATTTATATTGATCAAAGCCAGGAGTCCAGACATTTTTATTCGTCAAAGCAAGTTTTAGTTATTTCATTTACTATTTATTCCCAAAGTTCGGCATAGATGTGGATCGATCTCATGCACGGACAGGCACTGAGTTTGGGTTAAATGTGAGCTGGGAAGGAGCTCGATCTCTTGAACCCATTGCAGATTGTTTTGAAGGCCACAGAATATCGCAGATCTGGTGTGGAAGGAATTGGACCTGCTGTGAGAATTAGAATAGTGCCAGACCAAAATACCTCCAGAGATGGGTAAGGCTCAGGACCCAAACTCTTCCAGCTCTGCTGTGCTGGAGTTTCCAACAAAGAGCAAAAGGGTCATTTCTGTAAAACTTTGATTCAGTGCAAGTACATCTCCCATTGTTTTGTGTCCTTTCAGTTGGTGATGATTAAATGCAAGGCCTGCCAGATGGTCATCGAGATAGGCATCTCCGCACAAAAGCCTCACACTTTCTTTCTTTTCATTCATACTTGACACAGATGTGGTGGTTCCAGTACCAGAGCCTCACCCCATCGCATCTTACCAACAGATGCTTCAATCAAACTTCCAGGACAAGTTTATGTGCGCACAAGAAGGTTGGGCAGAAGATAAACAGCGTCTGGTTGATATCTACACAGAGCTGTACATCACAGCTGGGTATGATGTACATATCAACACACAGCATGAGGTCCGGCAGATTGAGAAAGTATGGAAGCCAGCAGAGCCAGAGAAACCTATTAGACCCACAGACATGTTCAAACATCCTTCAGGAGACTACAGACCCATCAAAACAGTGATGACCAATGGAATCGCAGGAATTGGAAAAACTTTCCTTGTTCACAAGTTTGTTTTGGACTGGGCTGAACAAAGATCCAATCAAGATGTGCATCTGATTTTCCCCTTCACCTTCCGTCAGCTGAATCCTCTGAAGGGAGAAAAGTTCAGTTTGGCAGAGCTCATTCATGAATGCATCCCAGAAACTGTAGGCATCCCACAGGAGGCTCTTAATTACATCTTTACAGATGTTCAGTCATCAGGAATCACCAACTATGACAAGAGTAAATTCAAACTTCTGTTTGTGTTTGATGGGCTGGATGAGAGCCGCCTTCATCTCGACCTTCATTCTGAAGACATTCGCTCTGTCGATGTAACAAAGGCAGCTAAAACAGATGTCCTGCTGAGGAAACTCATCAATGGGAAACTGCTACGCTCTGCTCGCATCTGGGTAACCACACGGCCTGCAGCGGCCAATCAGATCCCTCGAGAGTTTATCAGCAGTACAACAGAGGTCAGGGGGTTCACAGACCAACAGAAAGAGGAGTACTTCAGGAAGAGATTCAAAGGTAAGGAGGAGGCTGACAAACTCATCTCCCATATCGAGACATCACGAAGCCTCCACATCATGTGCCACATCCCAGTCTTCTGCTGGATCACTGCAACAGTTCTGGAGGATGTGTTGAAAACCAGAGAGGGCGGAGAGCTGCCCAAGACTCTGACTGAGATGTACGCAGAGTTCCTGGTGTTTCAGATTGATCGGACAAAAGAAAAATATGGCCCAGAGAAGAGCATTCAATACATTAAGTCATTAGCAAAATTGGCCTTTGAGCAGCTGGAAAAGGGCAACCTGATCTTCTATGAGAAGGATCTGAGAGAGAGCGGCATTGATTTCAGTGAAGCCTCGGTGTGCTCAGGAGTGTTCACAGAGATCTTCAAAGAAGATCGAGGAAGGAAAGGGAAAGACAAGATGTTCAGCTTCGTCCATTTGAGCGTTCAGGAGTTTCTGGCTGCTCTTTATGTGAGGATGTCGCTTAACAACAGTAACATAAATGTGATGCCATTGCCACAACCATCACTGAAAAACCTTTGGCTATTTTTCAGTAAAACTGCTTCAAAGAAAATCCACAGGAATTTCATTAACAGGGCCTTGCAGAGTCCAAATGGACACCTGGACTTGTTCCTTCGCTTCCTTCTGGGTCTTTCACTGCAGACCAATCAGGACAAACTACAGGACGTGCTGAGAAAAACAGACTGTAGTTCAGAGACCACTCAGAACACAGTTCAATATATCAAGAAGAAAATCAGTGAGAATGTGTCTGCAGAGAGAAACATCAATTTGTTTCACTGTCTGAATGAACTAAATGATTGTTCGTTAGTGGAGGAGATCCAACAGTATCTGAGTTCAGGATGCCTCTGCACCCATGAACTGACTCCAGCTCAGTGGTCAGCTCTGGTCTTCATCTTAGTGTCATCAGAAGAACATCTTAATGTTTTTGACCTGAAGAAATACTCTGCTTCCGAGGAAGCTCTTCTAAGACTATTGCCTGCGGTCAAAGCTTCCAACACAATAATGTAAGTGCACAAAACTACCACCCATCTAATAATGTAACTGTAATAATGTGTTTCTCGACCATTCAGCATAATCTCTGATTCTTAGCATTTACCCAAATGTATTTGTGGGAGTAAGAGTGATCAATGCAATACTGTTTAGTGTAATAAAGTTATTTGATTTCATTTGCCTAAAAGTTATAGTGACATCAGTAGTCAGCTCAGTCTTTGATTCTAATAGTAAAGAATACTTCACATATTTGAAGTTCAATTCAATTTCATATAGCACCTAATTGCAACTGCAGTTGCCTCAAGTAACTTTATATTGAAAGATAAAGACCCTACAATAATTAAGAGAAAACAGTAAGATGTTCTGGATTTGCGGAGGGCTTTCTTATAAAGCAACAAACTATTTCTCCAGGCTAAATGATTAGCCTCTAAATTTGTGACACGCCATTTCCTCTCCACCTTACGAGTCATCTGCTTTAGGCTACGTGTTTGAGAATTATACCACGGAGTCAGGTACTTCTGATTTGAAGTTCTATTTTTCACAGGAGCTACAGTATGTCATTGATTGAAGCACAATCTGAAAGTTTTACATTGTACACCAGTGTTAGTGTTTGTCTGTGTGTTTTTTTTCTTTAAAATTGCATCCAGACTGAGTGGCTGCAACCTGACAGAGGAAAGCTGTAAAGTACTATCATCAGTTCTCAGCTCCAAGCCCTCCACTTTGATAGAGCTCGACATGAGTAACAATGACCTGCAGGATTCCGGGGTGACCTTGCTGGCGGCAGGACTGGAGAATCAACACTGCAAACTGGAGATTCTCAGGTCAGAGTTCAGAACAATGACAACAAACAGGACAAGGTGAAAACACAAAGTTAACAATCTGATGTAGTTACATACACACACCCACAACCACCTACACACACACAATGGACAAAAACAAATAACTGGCCAACTGTACCCTCATACACACAATAATAACATGGACTGAACCACCACTCACTACCATTAGCACTTTATACA
Organism: Rhamphochromis sp. 'chilingali'; assembly: GCF_963969265.1. Lineage (NCBI taxonomy): Eukaryota > Metazoa > Chordata > Actinopteri > Cichliformes > Cichlidae > Rhamphochromis > Rhamphochromis sp. 'chilingali'. The sequence goes on along the minus strand of NC_137948.1, from coordinate 1,279,543 downwards.
GCCTCTATAGAAATCATCCACATATCTCACTGATCTTAACTGCACTACTGTAAATGCTGTATAGACAATGATTCTGTACAATATGGTAATTACCCATAATAGACCCATATTTTGTACCCTCATACTTATAATAGACCCATTCCTGTAATATACTTACATATCTATATTATTGCTAATATATATATTGTAATATATCTATAATATGGCAAAAGCACTTCTGAATAAATGCAAACTGCATTTCGTTGCCTTGTACTTGTGACATGTGCAATGACATAAAGTTGAATTCTATTCTATTCTATTCTATTCTAGTAAGATATACTTATATCTGTTCAGTCTCATCACTTAATTTAGTCATCAAAGCATGTGTGTGCTGGTCAGCAGCTCATGAGAGACTGAAAATACAGCAGTAGGCCTAAATAACTTCAGACTGGCTGACTGATGTAAGAGGATTACTTGTTTCCATGTGTACTTCATAGGATAAGATCTGCATATTATTATTTATTGACTAACTATTTTCTACAAACTCATCACTGCTGTTGGGGGAAATCTGAACACAATAAAATAAAATTTGAAAGCTTTGAGTGATACAGATTAGTCCTTAAAGATAGCGAAAACGAAGGTGATGGTTATGACCTATAAAGTGTTTTTTTGCTTCCAGACTGAGTGGCTGTAATCTGACAGAGGGAAGCTGTAAAACACTGTCATCAGTTCTCAGCTCCAAGCCCTCCACTTTGAGAGTGATCGACATGAGTAACAATGACCTGCAGGATTCAGGCCTGACTTTGCTGGCCACAGGACTGGAGAATCCACACTGCAAACTGGAGATTCTCAGGTCAGAGTTCAGCTTTGGTTCAACAGATAACCATATAAATGTGATTCAAAGCTTGTAGTAACAGTGATCAATTCTTGCAGAGACCATAAACAGCGGACAATTCAACAGGGATAAACTGCTGTTCTGAACCTGGCCTTTGATACGGTTAATCACTCAGTGGTTAAGTTATCTGAATTCTAATCTGCAATGTACAAAACTTGATTCAGTGTTTTTCTCTGAGAACTGTTAGTGTGCCAGGATAAAGTTAGAAATACCACCACTAAGGGGTCTTGGCATTACAGTAGTGCCACAGGGTTCGATCTTTGAGCCATTGCTGTTTACTGTATACAGTGGGGGAAATAATTATTTGATCACCTGATGAATTTCCAGGAAGAGAAAGAATATTAACCAAAAATCCAGAGAAACAACATACATAAAAGTTAGACGCTGATATGCATGTCATTGGGTGAAAAAAAAAGTACACACACACACACACACACACACACACACACACACACACACACACACGCATATACATATATATATATATACATATATATATATATATATATATATATATATATATATACATATATATATATATATATATATATATATATATATATATATATATATATATATATACACACATACACAGTGGGGCAAAAAAGTATTTAGTCAGCCACCGATTGTGCAAGTTCCCCCACTTAAAATGATGACAGAGGTCAGTAATTTGCACCAGAGGTACACTTCAACTGTGAGAGACAGAATGTGAAAAAAAAATCCATGAATCCACATGGTAGGATTTGTAAAGAATTTATTCGTAAATCAGGGTGGAAAATAAGTATTTGGTCAATAACAAAAATACAACTCAATACTTTGTAACATAACCTTTGTTGGCAATAACAGAGGTCAAACGTTTACTATAGGTCTTTACCAGGTTTGCACACACAGTAGCTGGTATTTTGGCCCATTCCTCCATGCAGATCTTCTCGAGAGCAGTGATGTTTTGGGGCTGTCGCCGAGCAACACGGACTTTCAACTCCCGCCACAGATTTTCTATGGGGTTGAGGTCTGGAGACTGGCTAGGCCACTCCAGGACTTTCAAATGCTTCTTACGGAGCCACTCCTTTGTTGCCCGGGCGGTGTGTTTTGGATCATTGTCATGTTGGAAGACCCAGCCTCGTTTCATCTTCAAAGTTCTCACTGATGGAAGGAGGTTTTGGCTCAAAATCTCACGATACATGGCCCCATTCATTCTGTCCTTAACACGGATCAGTCGTCCTGTCCCCTTGGCAGAAAAACAGCCCCATAGCATGATGTTTCCACCCCCATGCTTCACAGTAGGTATGGTGTTCTTGGGATGCAACTCAGTATTCTTCTACCTCCAAACACGACGAGTTGAGTTTATACCAAAAAGTTCTACTTTGGTTTCATCTTCAGCAGCGGAACACGTCTGGCACTGCGGGATTTGATTCCCTGCCGTTGTAGTGTGTTACTGATGGTGACCTTTGTTACTTTGGTCCCAGCTCTCTGCAGGTCATTCACCAGGTCCCCCCGTGTGGTTCTGGGATCTTTGCTCACCGTTCTCATGATCATTTTGACCCCACGGGATGAGATCTTGCGTGGAGCCCCAGATCGAGGGAGATTATCAGTGGTCTTGTATGTCTTCCATTTTCTGATGATTGCTCCCACAGTTGATTTTTTCACACCAAGCTGCTTGCCTATTGTAGATTCACTCTTCCCAGTCTGGTGCAGGTCTACAATACTTTTCCTGGTGTCCTTCGAAAGCTCTTTGGTCTTGGCCATGGCGGAGTTTGGAGTCTGACTGTTTGAGGCTGTGGACAGGTGTCTTTTATACAGATGATGAGTTCAAACAGGTGCCATTCATACAGGTAACGAGTGGGGGACAGAAAAAGCTTCTTACAGAAGACGTTACAGGTCTGTGAGAGCCAGAGATTTTCCTTGTTTGAGGTGACCAAATACTTATTTTCCACCCTGATTTACGAATAAATTCTTTACAAATCCTACCATGTGAATTCATGGATTTTTTTTTTCACATTCTGTCTCTCACAGTTGAAGTGTACCTCTGGTGCAAATTACTGACCTCTGTCATCATATTTTAGGTGGGGGAACTTGCACAATCGGTGGCTGACTAAATACTTTTTTGCCCCACTGTGTGTATATATATATATATACATATATACATATATATATATATATATATATATATATATATATATATATATATATATATATATATATATATATATATATATATATACACATATACATATATATATATACATATACATATATATATATATATATATATATACATATACATATATATATATATATATATATATACATATACATATATATATATATATATATATATACATATACATATATATATATATATATATATACATATACATATATATATATATATATATATATATATACATATACATATATATATATATATATATATATATATATATATATATATATATATATATATATACATATATATATACATATATATATATATATATATATATATATATATATATATATATATATATATATATATATATATATATATATATAAAAAACACCCAGCACGCCCCTGCGGGCGGTTTATCCTTCAAGCTCGAGTCCTCTACCAGAGGCCTGGGAGCTTGAGGGTCCTGCAGTATCTTAGCTGTTCCCAGGACTGCGCGCTTCTGGACAGAGATCTCCGATGTTATTCCCGGGATCTGCTGGAGCCACTCGCCTAGCTTGGGAGTCACCGCACCTAGTGCTCCGATTACCACGGGGACCACCGTTACCTTCACCCTCCACATCCTCTCGAGCTTTTCTCTGAGCATTTGGTATTTCTCCAGCTTCTCGTGTTCCTTCTTCCTGATATTGCTGTCATTCGGAACCGCTACATCGATCACTACGGCCGTCTTCTTCTGTTTGTCTACCACCACTACGTCCGGTTGGTTAGCCACCACCATTTTGTCTGCAATGTTGCCTTCTGGTAGTTCAATCCCCTCAGTTCTGACTACCTTCACTCTCTTTGTTACCATTTGACTACACTTCTCCAGTCCGAACGACATTCCAATGTCATTGCTGTATAGCCTGGTGGTGTGGATCAGTGAATCGATGTCTCGTTCACTCTTGGCATACAGCTTGATGTCATCCAGGAGGTGGCTGACAACTGCTCCGTTCCGTAGTCGGTATCCGTAGCCAGTCTTGTTAATGATCTCACTGAGGGGGTTCAGGCCTATGCAGAACAGCAGTGGGGACAGAGCATCTCCTTGGTAGATCCCGCACTTGATGGTAACTTGTGCTATGGGCTTGGAGTTGGCCTCTAGTGTTGTACGCCACATCCCCATTGAGTTTCTGATGAAGGCTCTTAGGGTCCTGTTGATCTTGTACAATTCTAAGTATTCCAGTATCCAGCTGTGGGGCATTGAGTCATAGGCCTTCTTATAATCAATCCAGGCAGTGCACAGGTTGGTCAGTCTGGTCTTGCAGTCTCGGCTGACTGTTCTGTCTACCAGTAGCTGGTGTTTTGCGCCTCTGGTATTCTTGCCAATCCCTTTCTGTGCCCCACTCATGTATTGACCCATGTGCCTGTTCATCTTAGCCGATATGATGCCTGACAGGAGCTTCCATGTAGTACTGAGGCAGGTTATTGGTCGGTAGTTGGAGGGGACCGGTCCCTTCTAGGGGTCCTTGGGGATCAGGACCGTTCGACCTTCGGTTAGCCATTCCTGTCATGATCCTGGGTCCTTTCGACCCAGCATTTTGTGTTTTCTCTTCGTGAGTTTGGTTCTGTTCTTCCTCTGGTTAGTGTTTACTCTGTTCTGCCCGTGTGTTCCTGTATCTAGTCTGCGTTTCTTAGTTTGTGTCCTTTCATGTGCAAGTTCCTGTTTTATTGTGTAGGTCTGCGTCTTATGTGAGTATTTTCAGTTTGCCTCCCTAGTCTCGTCATGTTAATCACTCCCGGCTGTGTTTCCCACCTGTGTGTAATCTCCCTGTGTTTTCTGAGTGTATTTAAGTTGTGTTTTCTGTCTTAGTAGTGGCTGGTTTGTCTGTGTTGTTTCCCCTCGGTCTCCCTGCATCTCTCCGTATGTATTTCTCCGGACCTCCCTGCATCTTCGTTTCTGGTTTGTCTTATTAGTTTACCCAGTTTAGGTTTCTAGTTTCATGTTTTGCCACCCTTGCTGTTTGTATTGACCCACTATTATAAATAAAACACTCACCTGCACCAGAACTGCCGCCCTTTTGGTCCTTACTACAAATCCACACGGCTTGCCCCACAAACCGTGACAATTCCGGGTGTCTCTAGTTAACTAGCAGCTGGTTCATTTGTGCTGCCAGACGCTCGTGGAGTGCAGTCAGCTTCTTCAGCCAGTAGGCGTGAACCATGTCTGGCCCTGGTGCTGTCCAACTCTTCATACTGGAGACCCTTTCTTGGATATCTGCCACTGTGATGGTTACTGGACCCTGTTCAGGGAGGTCGTTATGGTCTGCCCTCAGATCCACTAGCCACTGAGCATTGCCGTTATGGGTTGCGTCCTTCTCCCATATGCTCTTCCAGTATTGCTCCGTCTCCAGCCTTGGTGGTGCTGTTCTCTTATTGTTCCCTTGCCACTGAGAGTACACCTTTGCTGGTTCTGTGGAGAACAGCTGGTTTATTCTCCTGCCTTCTATCTCTCTGGTGTACCTCCTCAAGCGGCTATCCAAGGCTGTGAGTCTTTGCTTGGCAGTTTCCAAGGCCTCAGGTATGGACAGCTTGCTGTATTTCTTATGCACCTTCTTTGTTGCACCTTTCTGCAACTCCGTTAGTTGGCTAACCTCCCTCCGTGCTACTTTGATCTTGCTCTCTAGCCTCTTTCTCCATGGAGGGTACTGCCCCTTGTGGCTGTTCAACTTGTAGCCAAGCATCTCACTGATCACTGCTGCCGTATTGTAGATCAGCTTGTTAGTGTCGGTAATCGTGGTTGTAGGTATCGTCCGTAGTGCTGCATTAACATCATCTAGCAGACCTTCTGAGGGTACTTCACGTAGTCTTGGTAACCGGCTACGGGGTATCCAGGTTTCAAGCTTGGCCATTATCCTATTTTTCAGGTCAGTTCCTCTCGCACTCAACGATCCTTCTCCTATCGCACTTGGGGCTATGTACCCAATCTCGGGTGGGGGTGATGATATCTCCCCCCTGACCTGGCGTCCTGACTCCTCCTTGCCGTAGCATTTGTGTTGTACCTCGTCAATCTCTAGCTGTGATAGCAGTCCCTTCTTTCGAATGTTGGAACACTGAGCTACTAGTTGTTTCGCCGTCATTGTGGATGTTGGGTATCGAAGAATCCATAGGTCCCTCATCCTATACATGTAGCCCCTTCCGCCAGGGTTACTTGCGTAGTAGCATTCCAACAACGCCCTGTTTTCGTCTCTTGCCCACCGATGCATTATCTTTAGAGAAAATCACTCAACCTTTTAGGTTTCTCTGTAACTCTGTAACTGAGAGGTGGGGCCTCAGACCCGTATACATTTGCATTCATTATAGTGCTGACCAGTGACTGTAGGAACACAGTCATTGCTTTGGAGAGTAGAAAAGCGATTTCCCCCTTTTTTGGTAAAAAAAAAAAATCCTGGAAATGACCTTAATGTGAGAAACAGAAATACATTTATTAATTAATAATCAATAAACAGCTTTGTTTAACCAAAGTAATTTTACAAAAACTATCCATCCATCCATCTTCATCCGCTTTATCCGAGGCCGGGTCGCGGGGGCAGCAGCCTAAGCAGAGAAGCCCAGACCGCCCTCTCCCCAGCCACCTCCTCCAGCTTATCCGGGGGAACACCAAGGCGTTCCCAGGCCAGCTGAGAGATATAATCTCTCCAGCGTGTCCTGGGTCTGCCCCGGAGCCTCCTCCCGGTGGGACATGCCCGGAACACCTCACCCAGGAGGCGCCCAGGAGGCATCCTTGTCAGATGCCTGAACCACCTCAGCTGGCTCCTTTCGATGTGAAGGAGCAGCGGCTCTACTCTGAGCCCCTCCCGGATGGCCGAACTTCTCACCCTATCTCTAAGGGAGAGGCCAGCCACCCTTCGGAGGAAGCTCATTTCTGCCGCTTGTATCCGCGATCTCGTTCTTTTGGTCACTACCCACAGCTCGTGGCCATAGGTGAGGGTAGGGACGTAGATCGACCGGTAAATTGAGAGCTTCGCTTTTACACTCAGCTCCCTCTTCACCATGACGGACCGGTGCAGCGTCCGCATCACTGCAGCTGCAGCCCCAATCCGTCTGTCGATCTCCGGCTCCCTTCTCCCATCACTCGCGAACAAGACCCCGAGATACTTGAACTCCTCCACTTGGGGCAGGAACTTGTTATGCTGCAATAGACGTAGGCTTCCAGGTGATTCCCATGATGCACTGGGTGTTTCTTCTTCACTCACTATGTGTTAATAGACCTGTCTGCACTGAATCATACCTGTTATTAATCTCTGTCTTCCTTCTCTCACCCTAACCAATCACAGCAGATGGCCCCGCCCCTCCCTGAGCCTGGTTCTGTCGGAGGTTTCTTCCTGTTAAAAGGGAGTTTTTCCTTCCCACTGTTGCCAAAGTGCTTGCTCATAGGGGGTCATATGATTGTTGGGTTTTTCTCTGTATCTGTTATTGTAGGGTCTACCTTACAGCATAAAGCGCCTTGAGGCGACTGTTGTTGTGATTTGGTGCTTTATAAATAAAATTGAATTGAATTGTATATTTGTGTTGTTTTCCAGTTGTTATGTGCCAGTGTGTAAGTGAATTACACATAATTCCTTGTGTTTGTCTCTAGGTTGTCAGGCTGTCTAATCACAGAGGAAGGCTGCACTTCCTTGTCCTCTACTCTGAGGTCCCACCCCTCACACTTGAGAGAGCTAGACCTGAGCTACAATCATCCAGGAGATTCAGGAATTAAGCTTTTGTCTGCTGTACTGGAGGAGCCAAGCTGCCGACTGGACACTCTCAGGTGTGACCCACAGATGACATTCGTTCGTGCTAGACAGATAACCAGCTATAATATAGATGAAAATGAGCGTTGAACCCCCAGTTTGCTTCATCTATAAATAGATTGGTCAACACAAAGGAGTATTTTACACAAAGATTTGCCAAAATCAGATGCGCTACATTACCCAGAGTATTCACTCGTCTACCTTCACACACACACATAACAGCTTCAATTCTGTTGGAAAGGCTTCCCACAAGTGTGTTTGTGGGGATTTTTGACCATTTCTCTAGAAGTGCATTTGTTAAGTCAGACACTAGTGTTGGCTCATAGTCTCTGCTCTAATTACTCCCAAAGATGTTCTTTCAGGTTGAGGTCAAGACTCTGTGCAGGCCACGTCTTTGTGGACCTTGGTTTGTGCTCTGGTATTCAGTCATGTAGGAACTGAAAGGAGCCATGCCCAAACTACCTCTGTGATCAGGCTTAGCCTAAAAAATTTAGTGAGGTTTAATCACCAGAGAATGTGGCATAAAAAGAGGTGGAGCCAAAACTGTGCGCTATACAGGGAGTGCAGAATTATTAGGCAAGTTGTATTTTTGAGGAATAATTTTATTATTGAACAACAACTATGTTCTCAATGAACCCAAAAAACTCATTAATATCAAAGCTGAATGTTTGTGGAAGTAGTTTTTAGTTTGTTTTTAGTTTTAGCTATTTTAGGGGGATATCTGTGTGTGCAGGTGACTATTACTGTGCATAATTATTAGGCAACTTAACAAAAAACCAATATATACCCATTTCAATTATTTATTTTTACCAGTGAAACCAATATAACATCTCCACATTCACAAATATACATTTCTGACATTCAAAAACAAAACAAAAACAAATCAGCGACCAATATAGCCACCTTTCTTTGCAAGGACACTCAAAAGCCTGCCATCCATGGATTCTGTCAGTGTTTTGATCTGTTCACCATCAACATTGCGTGCAGCAGCAACCACAGCCTCCCAGACACTGTTCAGAGAGGTGTACTGTTTTCCCTCCTTGTAAATCTCACATTTGATGATGGACCACAGGTTCTCAATGGGGTTCAGATCAGGTGAACAAGGTGGCCATGTCATTAGTTTTTCTTCTTTTATACCCTTTCTTGCCAGCCACGCTGTGGAGTACTTGGACGCGTGTGATGGAGCATTGTCCTGCATGAAAATCATGTTTTTCTTGAAGGATGCAGACTTCTTCCTGTACCACTGCTTGAAGAAGGTGTCTTCCAGAAACTGGCAGTAGGACTGGGAGTTGAGCTTGACTCCATCCTCAACCCGAAAAGGCCCCACAAGCTCATCTTTGATGATACCAGCCCAAACCAGTACTCCACCTCCACCTTGCTGGCGTCTGAGTCGGACTGGAGCTCTCTGCCCTTTACCAATCCAGCCACGGGCCCATCCATCTGGCCCATCAAGACTCACTCTCATTTCATCAGTCCATAAAACCTTAGAAAAACCAGTCTTGAGATATTTCTTGGCCCAGTCTTGACGTTTCAGCTTGTGTGTCTTGTTCAGTGGTGGTCGTCTTTCAGCCTTTCTTACCTTGGCCATGTCTCTGAGTATTGCACACCTTGTGCTTTTGGGCACTCCAGTGATGTTGCAGCTCTGAAATATGGCCAAACTGGTGGCAAGTGGCATCTTGGCAGCTGCACGCTTGACTTTTCTCAGTTCATGGGCAGTTATTTTGCGCCTTGGTTTTTCCACACGCTTCTTGCGACCCTGTTGACTATTTTGAATGAAACGCTTGATTGTTCAATGATCACGCTTCAGAAGCTTTGCAATTTTGAGACTGCTGCATCCCTCTGCAAGATATCTCACTATTTTTGACTTTTCTGAGCCTGTCAAGTCCTTCTTTTGACCCATTTTGCCAAAGGAAAGGATGTTGCCTAATAATTCTGCACTCCCTGTAGTCAGTGGTAAAAGTGTTTTCTACTAAATTAGTTAGTAACTGCTTTTTCATACTTCATCACCAGTATTGAGACTAATGCATTATTAAGTAACGCGTTACAGTAACTACGTTATTATTGTGGTAACGAGCACTAAAAAATCAGAAACGCGTTAATCGTTACTGGGATTTAGATAGGCTCGTTAGTCGTTACTTCGTGCGGTGGCAATCGCGGAGCTTCCACAGATTCAGTAACATTAGCAAGTGGTGGAGGCCAGCAGGTGGATGAGGTAAAGGGGAGGCAGGAGGAGGAGGAGTGATGGCAAAGCAGCTGGTTAAACGTATTGCACTCAGACATTCTCATAGAGGCTAATCTGTAAGTGCTTCTCAGCCTGCACCTGCTCAACATTTGCATTCCCCACTCCATCATTTCCAGAAAAGGGAAGAGTGCTCGAAAGCCTCTCCTGAGTGCTGACGTGCTAAAGCTGCATGTCCCCAAGTGTTGCCTGTGGGAGTGGAAACAGTAGCAATATATTTTTTTTAGCTTCACGATGAGTTTTCTGAGTGTTTTTAATGATTTTGTTTCTTCATCCAGGCTGGAACATTGTGGAAAGCAGAGACTGAAACCCAGACTGAAGAAGTGTGAGTGTTTGTTCACTTTGATCATACTGGAAAAAAAAACTGTCAGTTCCTCCATCCATCTTCTTCTTCTTCTTCTGCGGTGTGATTGCAGCGGTCAGCAGCCTAAGCAGAGGAGTCCAGACACCACTTTCTACCTCCTAATCAGGCCCCATCTTATCTTAATGACCTTGTAGTACCATATCACCCTATTAGAGCACTTCGCTCTCGCTCTGCAGGCCTACTTGTTGTTCCTAGAGTATTTAAAAGTAGAATGGGAGGCAGAGCCTTCAGTTTTCAGGCCCCTCTTCTGTGGAACCAGCTTCCAGTTTGGATTCAGGAGACAGACACTATCTCTACTTTCAAGATTAGGCTTCAAACTTTCCTTTTTGCTAAAGCATATAGTTAGGGCTGGACCAGGTGACCCTGAATCCTCCCTTAGTTATGCTGCAATAGACGTAGGCTGCCGGGGATTCCCATGATGCACTGGGTGTTTCTTCTTCACTCACTATGTGTTAATAGACCTCTCTGCGCTGAATAATACCTGTTATTAATCTCTGTCTCTCTTCCACAGCATGTCTTTATCCTGTCTTCCTTCTCTCACCCTAACCAATCACAGCAGATGGCCCCGCCCCTCCCCGAGCCTGGTTCTGTCGGAGGTTTCTTCCTGTTAAAAGGGAGTTTTTCCTCCCCACTGTCATCAAAGTGCTTGCTCATAGGGGGTCATATGACTGTTGGGTTTTACTCTGTATCTATTATCGTAGGCTCTACTGTACAATATAAAGCGCCTTGAGGCGACTGCTGTTGTGATTTGGTGCTGTATAAAAAATTGAATTGAATCCAGTAGTAACACTTTGGATTCAGGAGGAACGATTTTAATCCTTTTTGTAGAACGCTGGACCAAATCTCTGTCCTCTGTGTTTAGGAGCCATTCAGTCCCTGTGCTACACACCCGAGCTTGGTGTGCATCACTGGAAATGAGTCGGACTCATTTTCACTGGGATTCTGTCCATTGACACCGATGCTGTTCATAATTTCCTGTTAACTGCACGGTCAGGTGGTGGCCCCCAGCTCAAACTGGAGTGGTTCACAGCTGAGTGTGAAGTGGCAAACATACAGATGAGCTGCTGCTCCAGGTTTCACTTGAAGTCTGCTCTACAACCAAATTAATCCAAGTCTGTAGGTGTCCAACAAAACAAAACCACAAATTCAATTTCAATAAAACTTGAAGTTTACCTTAAATTAAATTAAACATTCATTGTCAGGTGAATGGTGGCACAGGAGGCTGTACCTGCGTGAGCTCTGCTTCACCTTCATAACTCCAGCGGCTGAGCTGGAACCTTTTGTTTGTTGTTTTTTGACAAACTCCTAAAATAAACGGAGCTTTCATTGATCATTTATTTCAAGCACATGCGTACATATATACAAGATAGAGCATATATAAAGGAAGGAAAATATTGTCTTCTAGTACATCAGGTGCTCGAAAAGGAGTGGGAAAAGTAATACTCTACACATATTCATAGCTCAGTCATGTAGTTGTGCAGCTTCTTCCTGAGTGTATGTAATGTTTTATACCAGTGATAACTGTTCAAATCATATTAGACGTACACAGAAAACACCTCTTGTAGCTTAATGCTGTTCTCATCCCTGTACAGACTGAAAACCATATCTTTATACATTGATTTAATGTATTATAGTGTAATGTATTGTACTGATTTTATTGCATCTTTTCCATTAGTACCTACGACTCAGTACTTTTGGTCGGCGGGGTTCCAAACGAGCCGAGCAGGTACTAAAATGTGAAATCATTAGACTCTGTGCCACTGATTGGCTGGTCAATAATGTCACTCAATGACTCATGAGAGCGTCTCGTTCACGGAAATAAAACCACAATATCTGAAACCTGACAACAAGGGAAATGGCCCCAAAAACAATGCTGTGATCAACGAGTCTGACGAAAGCCACAGCCTGAGCTTTGACGTCTACCTTTGTTGTAGCGTTCGTGTCGCAAAATAATTACGTCACGGGACGCGCAGACGCATCGCTATGACAACAAGCACTTACACTGGGTTGTAATGGAAACCCATGTGTTGCGACTTTCATCCGTAGATAAAGCCGCGGCCGGCTGAGTTGGTTGTGTCCCTGTGACGCGCCTCCAATAATCCATAATGAGTCGTACTTGTACTTTGCGCATTTATTTTAAGAACAAAACAAAAACAAACATTTGCGCTTTCAATCAATTTACAACTAGCGCATGGATTAACTGGTGTGCCAAAAAATGACGGTCAACAGAAAAGTTTGCCCACAAACCACTCACCCAACACACCTGCTGCGAACACCGACCTCAGGTAAATAGACTGTGACCACACCCACATACCATCACCTGAGACGCAGGTAAAGCTATACACCTGTGCCACCAAAACAAAAAGGAAAAACATAAACATTGACTTTGGCTCTTACACCATGTGTGTTTCGAAGGCAAAAAAAGAAGAACTTTATAATAAATTTGTTAGTTATCTTAGCTAAATTTTATTTCCACAAATGCAAATACAGTAACCAAAAGCCTCATTTTAAACACTACTATAATGATAATCTTACATAAAAATTGATCGGTGGATCACTTAATAAAAAGGCTATAAAAACAATTACTATTTGCACTAATTACAAATTATTTGAATGAATGTAACTTTTTATGTTGCACCCCCTGGATATGTTAATTATGTTCCATACTGTATGCACTGTCTGTATACTGATGCTCAATAAAGTTTTTGGGAAAAAAGGGGAAAACAATTCATCGACTGTGCCTTTTAAATCAAAAGCTGGTGTGTCTTCAGGTAACTGTCAGTTTGACTGAAGATCCAAACGGATTCGCCGGTCAGGTTTTACCTGGTGAACAGTCTCTGCATAAAGCAGCAGGTGAAGCTACCAAGTGACAGATAATAAACTACTGCTGTGTTTTTTCTCCATCAGATTTCTGTGAGCTCACACTGGACACAAACACGGTGAACAGGAATGTCGTGGTGTATTACAACACGGTGATGAAAGGGCTGAGGTGGAAGCAACCATACCGTGATCATCCAGAGAGGTTTGACTGCTGTCAGCTGCTGTGCACAAATGGTCTAACTGGTCGCTGTTACTGGGAGGTCGAGTGGAGAGGAGGGGGTTATGTAGCAGTGAGTTACAAAGGAATCCGAAGGAGAGGAAAGGGTGCCGAATGCTGGTTTGGATGGAATAACCAGTCGTGGAGTATCTTCTGCTCTCCTGTTGATGGTTACTCTGTCTGGCACGACAGGAGAAGAACTGTGCTCTCCTCAGTCCCCTTCTCCTTCATCTTTAACAGAGTAGCAGTATACTTGGACTGGCCTGCAGGCACTCTGTCCTTCTACAAAGTAACCTCTGACTCACTGTTCCACCTCCACACCTTCACCACCACATTCACCGAGCCGGTGTATCCTGGATTTGGGTTCTGGCTTGCCGGTTCCACAGTGTCTCTGTGTTAACTGTGGAATAAAATCTCCTCGTTTCCCCAAACCGGAGATGTTTGACCTGTGGCTGCTGTATAGGCAGATTTCCACGAGCAGTTTGCACATGTTTGTATCACATGTGTTTTACATAGAGTGATATGAGCAGCCAAACAGGTACACGCATGCCTTTAGACCAGGGGTGGGCAATCTCAGTCCACGAGGGCCAGTGTCCCTGCAGGTTTTAGATGTGTCCTCGAACCAACACAGCTGATTTAAATGGCTAAATTAGCTCCTCAACATGTCCTGAAGTTCTCCAGAGGCCTGGTAACGAACTAATCATGTGATTCAGGTGTGTTGACCCAGGGTGAGATCTAAAACCTGCAGGGACACCGGCCCTCGTGGACTGAGATTGCCCACCCCTGCTTTAGACAGTGATTGAAACCAGAGTACAGACAGAACGCCCCCTGGTGTCAGACTACATTTTCTATTTGTATTTACTTCAGGGGTAACCCTAACACCTGGTGACCAAACCTGCTTTTTAAGAATATATATTTTAAACTTGTCAGATCCTTTTGGTGGTTAACCTTGAAGGTTTTGTATGAAAGCCAAAAGCAGCACATACGATCTGTAAAAAACAACAACAACAAAATCAATGTAAAGCTAGTTACTTTATCCTTATTAAACACATCGAGCTATGTCTACCATGATATGAATCTAAATATATTTTTCAAATAAATACAAGTTATTTTATATATAAAATTGTGTTTTTTGAGTTTTTCATTGAATAATAAAGATCTTAATGAAGTTCCTGTTGTTGAAGATAAACTGAACATTTAAATAGATTTTATTATATCTTAGAATTCAAAGAACAAAGACACATTTTGGGTGATAATCAGATTTTAGATAAAGTTCCATTAAAGACGATGTGCCAAGTTTTAGCTTGAATTTGAATATGTTCACATCCGTGTTGATTTGTCTTCATCTCTTTCTGAAAGTTTTTCCATCAGTTTGGTCCTAAGCAGTGAAACATAATCAGCTACTGAAGAGGAAACAGCTTTTTGTCCTGACACTCTTTACTGAGGAAGTGTGGCTGGTGAGCGACGATCATGCTTTTCTCCTTCAGCAGCTGCATCATCTGTTCCTGCTCGACCTGCTGATTTAGAAAGTGTCTCACCTGTTTCTTCACCAGAGCTACTTTAGTTAGTATTAAACCCGATTCTTTTATCCCCAGTACTGGACAGAGAAAACCCGACTCAGTGTGGTCAAAGCTCAAAGAATCATCTTTATTCTACATTTCCGGAAAAGGAGAGCTGCAGACACTAGCAAGCATCCACAGGTCTAAAGCATTACAAGCTGAATGGGCGTAATATAGTTCTGTTATACGTCACACATAGTCACACATAGTTTCGATCAAAACGACTCTGCCTAGTTTCACTTTTCTGTCTGCATCGCTTCCTGTTCTCTGCACAAAGCAGAGCTTCCTGTCTTAGACAGTACTCTGTGACCTTTCACACACCTTATAACTCAAAGTGGCGTTTTGTACACTGGCCTCTATAAAACAATATAAACAGAAAATAAGCACTATTTATTTCGTAACATTAGTTGACTCAATGAAACCATCCTCCTGCTCTCTGGTCGATTCTCAGAATGTTGTCATCCACCCACTTAAAGAAAACCCCAGCTTGACCTTTCTCTTCATGGGAATTACAGACCAATGTCAAAATTGTGATTTATTGCTAACATGTTAGAAAAGGTTGTAGCTATGCAGGTTACAGCTGTCCTGGATAAACACAGTGTACTTGACAAACCTCAGTCTGGTTTTCATGGAGCTCATTCTACTGAAACTGCACTTCTTGAAGCATCCAGTGACATTTAGTTGCAAAGCGTTGCAGGAGAGTGTTGGGTTCTGAGTGCAGTACAGACACAGGTCCTTGCACTCTTCTCTCAGCTATGGTGTGCCTAAAGGTCCTGTACTGGGGCCCTTATTGTTTCCATTATACCTTCTCCCACTACATTTTAATTAGCTTTAAGGGTATTTCTGTGAAGGTTTTCAGTCATCCAGGTCATCATGATCTAAGGAGCTTGGAAAGAAAAGCGTCTGGACTTCTTTAAGTTGCTTGAAGACGTTTAGCGTACACCCCCATATGGAAAAGAAATCGTAAAAACTTATATGTGATTACTCATGAAAGTGGCCACTTTCTCATTACTTTCATATATTGTTTTAGTAAGTATCCAAAACATACAAGTTTCATTATATAATTTTTCAAGGGAGCTTATATCTGTTTTCACTCTTACAGTAAATGCTTTTCATACAAGTTTCACACAAGACAGATACAAACTTTATAAGATTTATATATATCTTTTCCATATGGGCCACATTGAACAGTGCAGCGAGGAATGCCCAGACCTCTACATTGGAGAGACCAAACAGCCACTTCACAAGCGCATGGCACAACACAGAAGAGCCACCTCCACAGGACAAGACTCAGCAGTCCATCTGCATCTAAAGGTCAAAGGTCACTCTTTGAGGATGCCAATGTTCACATTTTGGACAGAGAGGACAGATGGTTTGAAAGAGGAGTGAAAGAAGCATCTATGTCCACTGTGAGCGACCATCTTTGAACAGAGGCGGGGTTTATGACACCAACTCTCTGCCATCTATAATCCAGTTTTGAGATCCTCCCCAGACGCCTTAACGCCCACTCACATCCTGGGCCATCTGACCTCAGGACATCACATGATAAGGTGGGGCCAGGTTTCACAACGAGCTCACCCGAAACTCTGGCTGATTGGGACCCACACCCAGTTTCACACCTTGGCTCAGGTGATTAGGTGGAGGATCATCAGGAGGTCTTCATAAAAAGGTGGATGGCTGAGCTGAGTGAAGCTGACCCCCCACCCACTTGAAACGTAAAGACAAATAGGCGGAGCGGTTAGTGCTACGTTTGTGCAGGTAAAATGAGCGTTTGTGCTGCTACGGTTTTTGAGATATTAAACATTATCTTATAGGTCTTTCAAAGGTCACCATCCCCCCAGAGTGCTCCAAAACGGGCCAAAATGGTCGACTTTTTCAGTGCTACGTTTGTGCAGGTTTGTGCAGGTACAATGAGCGTTTGTGCTGCTATGATATGAGATATTCTGTTATGGTGTTACTGCTGAAAAATGTCTTTTTCAAATGACCTTTTGCTTTGTGTGTTCACTTGTTCAATAAAGCTTTGTTAATAAACAACGACTCTTATTGTATTTAATCAGCTAAATTTGTAATGAGTGTAGTTTTTTTTAACTTCAATTTCTTTACTTCAATCACTTTTCGTTCATAAAACCATGATGCAAATGCTTGAGGGTTTTTTTTTTAGAGTGGATTAAAAAAACTTTATTGAAAACTACATTTGAACATTTTACACTCCCGTGAACAGTTTTTGAGCAGCTGCGCGCTCCCGCGGACGGTAATCACTTTCTGCCCGACGATCACTTTCTAGCACAAAACTGGAGCTCAGGTGACATTATCTAAGCTGCCCAACAAACACACTAAGGGGGAGGTTGGAATGTTACATTTCAGACATTTTGATAAGTCTTCACATATCTCGCGCCAAAACTTTTGCACTGGTGGACAGAACCAAAGAGCGTGGATGTAATTGTCTGGTGTATTGCCTTGACAGTGTGAGCAGTTGTTGGAAGATGTAAAGCCCATCTTGAACATCCGATGACCTGTATAGTGCACTCTATGAAGTATTTTGTATTGTATTAATTGCAGACTGGGATTTTTAATTAATTTAAAAGTTTTTAAGCAAATCTGAGACCAGAAGTTTTGGTCTAGGTTGACTGATAAATCTGCTTCCCACTTTGCAGTAGGAAGGGATATTGATTCATCTAATTTAGAAAGTGTTCTGTATATTTTAGATAATAATTTGGGGGATTTAAGAGTAAGAAAATGTGCCGCACTTAGTGGTGTTTGTAATTCAACTTGACTGAGGTTAAATTTCTTTTTTACTATGGATTTAATTTGTTGATATTCTAAAAACCTTGTCTTGTTGATCCCATATTGTTCAACTAGTCTGTCAAATGGAATAAATTCTGTTCCCTCTAATATATGTTCTAAGTATTTAATTCCTTTACAACTCCATTCTGGGAAATTAATCATATTATTGTTTTGTAATATGTCAGGGTTATTCCAGATAGGTGTACGTTTGCATGGGATTAATGAAGACTCCGTTATTTTTAGAAACTCCCACCATGCTGTCAGAGAAAAGCTGATGTTGATACTTTTAAAGCATTCATGTCTTTTGATGTTTGAGCTAATAAATGGTAGGTCTGAAATCTCTAGATCCTTGCATAGTGCCTGTTCAACATCTAGCCAGGGCTCAACTAAGAAGGTATGTTTTAACCATTCTGAGATGAACTGAAGCCTGTTGGCTAAGAAGTATTGGTGAAAATTAGGCAGATCTAATCCTCCTCTATCCTTGGTTCTTTGTAGCGTTTTTAAGCTAATACGCGGGGGTTTATCTTTCCAAAGGAATTTGGAAATATATGAATCCAGAGATCTGAACCAATCTTGTGATGGTTTGTTAGGGATCATCAAAAATAAGTAATTTATTTTTGGCAAGATCATCATTTTTATAGTGGCGACCCTTCCCATGAGTGATATGGGTAAAGATTTCCATCTAGTCAGATCGCCTTCTACTTTCTTTAGAAGTGGGATGTGGTTTAGTTTAGTTAAGTCTGAAAGCTTAGGAGAGATATTAATACCTAAATATTTAATGTTTCCGGATTGCAGTGGGGCAGAGGAAGAATTATGGAAGGAGCAGTTAATGGGGAGAACTGTAGATTTTGGCCAGTTAATTGAATAATCTGAAACTCTTGAAAACCAGTTTATTAAAGTAATTACCTCAGAGAGGTTGGTTTGTGTGTTTTGCAGAAAAAGCAACACATCATCCGCATAGAGACTGATTTTATGTTCTATGTTCTTACATTTTATGCCCTTAATTGTTGTAGCCTGTCTAAATGCTGCTGCTAGAGGTTCGATAAAAATTGCAAAAAGTGAGGGGGAGAGTGGGCATCCCTGTCTGGTGCCCCTCAGGAGACAGAAGCTGGAGGATGTCTGGTCATTTGTTCTGATACGAGCCGTTGGGGAATTGTATAATATTCTTATCCAGTTTATGAAAGAGTTTCCAAAACCAAATTTGTGTAAGGTTGCGAATAAAAATTTCCAATTAACTCTGTCAAATGCTTTTTCTGCATCTAGAGATAATATTATGGCTTCGATGTTTTTATCGTATGAGTAGTCTATTAAATTAAGTAATCTACGAGTGTTTGTTGAGGAGTGCCGACCTTTTATGAAACCAGTTTGGTCAGGATGAATTAAGAGGGGGGTCATTTTCTCTAATCTCTTTGAGAGAGCTTTGCAGATTATTTTAAGGTCTACATTTAAAAGAGAAATTGGACGATAGCTTGAGGGAAATAAAGGGTCTTTGCCTGGTTTTAGCAGGAGACTAATGTTGGCAGAATTCATATTTGGTGGTAGTCTGCCCTTTTCCTCGATTTCCTGCAACATGCTGTGGAATACTGGTGCCAAAATTGTCCAGAATTCTTTGTAGAATTCTGCAGGGAAGCCGTCTGGACCTGGAGCCTTATTATTGGGCATACTTATCAGGGCTTCCTGGAGTTCACTTGGCGTCAGTGGCGAATCCAATTCCATTGCTTGACTGTCTAGTAATTTTGGAAGAGTTACGTTGTCAAGAAACAGATCAATTTCATTTTTAGATGGGTTTATTTGTGGTGAGTATAAAGTTTCATAGAAATCCCTAAAAATGTTGTTTATTCTTCCAGGATCATATATTGTGTTCCCCGATAAATCTTTAGCAGCACATATAGTTGTTTTTTCTTTATTTATTTTTAGCTGGTTAGCTAGAAATCGACCTGATTTGTTACTGTGTTCAAAATTCTGCAAGCGAAGTCTTTGTATAAGGAATTGTGTTTTTTTATTAATAGTTTCATTTAATTCTAGTTTTGTTTTGCATATTTTGTTCAATGTTTCCTGATCTTGGTGGGACGCGTAGGCTTCTTCTAGTGATTTGATGTTTTTTTCTAATTCCTGAATATTTTTGTTTTCTTCTTTCTTTTTGTGTGATGAGAAAGAAATTATTTTACCTCTCATCACAGCTTTCCCTGCTTCCCATAGAACAGAAGCAGATATTCCGGGAGTGTCATTAAAGTCTAAATATGAAGTCCATTCCTTTTTAAAGTATTTAATAAAGTCTTCATCTTTAAGTAGTGATATATTAAATCTCCAGTTTTTACTTGGCGTAGTATTATTCTTGTGCATTAGTGTTAAAGATACAGGAGCATGATCGCTGACAGCTATAGGATGAATCTCAGTGTCTGAAATGTCACACAGCAGTGAGCTGCTGACCAAAAAATAATCCAGACGAGAGTAAGAGTGATGAACATGCGAGAAAAAAGTATATTCCTTACTGGTGGGGTGAAGAGAGCGCCATGCATCGCAAAGACCAAAGTCGTTCATATACTGTTTGATTATATTTGTGGACTGCCAATTACGCTGAGTTCCTGTTGTGTTGAGCCTATCCATTTCTTCATTTAGTCCAAGGTTGAGGTCACCGCCAAGAATGAGTGTGCAATCAAGGTGTTCAGAGAGTGCACTAAAAAAACCGTGGAAGAATGAGGGTTCATCAACATTTGGACCATATATACTAACAATACATAGTTTTTTGTTCAATATTGATAGTTTAATAATTAGAAATCTACCCTCTGGATCTATAACTGTATCGAGTACTGTAAAATTAACATTTTTATGTATTAAAATTGCTACTCCCCGTTGTCTAGAATTATAACCGGCTGCAAACACGTTAGGAAACTCAGGTGTTTTAAGTTCATTTAAACCTGTGACAGGTTTGTGAGTTTCTTGTAATAAAACAACATCTGCCTGTAGTTTTTTAAGCTGGTTAAATATTTTTAACCTCTTTCCTCTGGTGCCAGCTCCATTTACATTCCATGTGACAAACCTCAGCATGCCCTTAATTGTGCGTGTATGTCTAATGATGTATGCTGGGTGTTTCGTTTAGACAGGTGGAGAGAATATGGAAACATCCCTTGTTTGTAAATAGAAAGAGAAAAAGAAGTGTGGTGAGAGACTCCATAAGTCTGACTATGTGTGTGAATATTCACTAATATGAACAAGCGTGGCTTGCTTATGTGTCCTGCAAGTCTGTGCGTGCTGTGAGGCTGTTGTGAATGTGCTGCCGTTGAGCTGATGTGTTTGCGTGATCGTGTTGTGAAAATATGTAGAAATAGAGGGTGTTGTTTGTAGGTGAGTGGGGAAGTAGGTGACCACAGCAGTGAAAGACAAGAGAAAGAAAGAAACCACATGAACTGTGAGCGACAACAAAAAAAAAGAGACGAAACGGAAACATTCCAATTAAAGCAATGACGGAGGGTGACGGTGTTATATCTGCTATGACATCCTACTGATATTACTAGGTTAAACACATTTTAAAGGAGAAAGTGTGAATGAATAAGAAAAGAGTGTAGCGGGTTCTTATCTGGAGTGCAGTCAGTATAACCACGGTGTGGTGCCGGGGTCGCGGTACAGCTGTCCGTCCACGTAGAGCCGGTCCACAGCGATGACAGCACGGGAGCCTTTCTGGATAAAGCTACGTCGAACTGGGAACAGGACCTTGCGTCGTTCCAGGATCTCTTTGGGGAACTGGTCGTTCACGCTGAAGTCCGTTCCTTTCAGCTCTCTGCCGCGACTCTTCACCTGTTCCTTCTGTTTGAATTGACTGAATTTGGCCACAATAGGCCGTGGTCTCCCGGTCCGCGACCGCACGCCCCCCAAGCGATGTACTCTATCGAAGTCGATGTTCTTTACGGTGTCCTCCGGCAGCTTCAGGTGGATTTTAATGAAGCTTTTCACCGTTGCCTCTGCGTCCTCTCCGGCAGTTTCTGGAATACCAGAAAACACAAGATTATCTCTCATGCTACGGGCTTGTAAATCGATAACGGACTCTTTTATTTTTTTATTTTCAATGTTTAGCTGGGTCACGTTATCGGTGAGAGATTTAACCGACTCCCGTAGCGTGGCATTTTCAGCGGCAAGCGTTTCCACCTGCCGCTGGCTGAATTCCAGGGATTCTCTCAGAGATTTAAATTCCCGGTGTAAGATCTCCACCAGGGACAGCCTCGCATCGAAACTGGACAATCGCTTGTCGATGGACTCCAGGATGTCTGCGATGTCTTTGCCGGCAGGCGATGTTGTACCGGGGGAGTCTGCCTGGCGACTTCTCTTCGATGACGGCGTCTCGATTTTGGCCGGGGAAGATGCACTCTGGGCCTTATGCATTACTAAATCTTGAAAACAGCGGTCGATGTAATCTTGGAGAGCGTCTAAACTCTCCCCGTTGTCCTCCAGGGTGTTAGAGATGATAAAATAGATGTTGTTAGTTATATGACAATTGATTAGTATATTTGGTAATACTGAAGCTTGGAAAACCTTTGTTAAACTCTATGCTACCATTTGCTTTTTCTCCGCCAAAATCTCCGGCGTCTGACGTCACCTACAACATCACTTCCGTCACTTACCTCTCACTTCCCTCACTTACCTCTCACTTCCCTTCAATCTAAAGAGCTGCTGCGGAGTCGGGGTGGTCTGCCTCTCTCCACCGCAGGGAAAAGGGTAACACCACCTGGGTCTGGGTGCAATTCCCCCCTCCAGGGGCAAGGGTACCTAGACCCGGATTGTAGAGTACGCTTGGGGAGTGTGATTATGTGTACAGCGTCTCTTTATGTCTGTCTCCACGTTGGTTGAGTGTGGAGTGAGTGCATATGAGAGCATGAGGGTGGGAATGGATGTTTGTGTCTGTGTGTGCCGGTATGTCTGTGTCTATATGTCAGGTTGGGTATCAGACGCCACCTCTCTGGGGACACCTCAGGCCCTCCAAGGTTTGGAGGCCTATCTCCACCCACCACCACTTCCCCTGCCGGTGGCGGACTCCCTCAGGTGTCGGTGTGTTGGTGGTTCTTTGTGTCTGGGGGTGGGCGTCCGGGTACACACCGGCTCACTCCTTGGCGGCCGCTTGTCGGGGCCTGGGGCCTGGGGCTCGCTCGGGCCCCCTTTGGAGGTGGGGTGCCCCCGGCCTCTCGGCCTAGGGCTCGGTCACTCAGGCACAGCTGGGGGCCGGCGGAGCTCACGGGCGCGTCACTGCAACCCCCCCTGGCTTCTGCTCCGCGGCTGCTGAGTGAGCCCTCATCTGGGACTCTCCTCAGCTCTTACTGGAACAGTGGCGCGGCTGCCCCTCTGTTGGTCTTCCATGGTCTTTTGTGTTCTGGGGGCCTCTGGATGTCTGGAGTTTTGATCTCCTCCATACCCGCTTCACACCCTGGAGGACGGGGCTGAGGCCCCCCCACACTCCCTAGCAGATCATTACATGGAGAAACCTTTGGAATGCAAGCATGCTGATCCACACAGGTATGCACACATGGGTATTCACAGACGCGGACTAAAGCTTTCTTGGCTGCTGCCTCAAAGCACACTGTGCGCTGTCTATCTTGCGTGCTGCACAATATTGTTTATTACTTAGTAAATACTGATATCTATGACTAGCTAGTTTATTGTGATGGTGCTTTGTTTTCTCTATTATTATGTTGCTCTTTGTTGTTTGCTGTCTCCTCTGTTTGTTTGTTTGTTTGTTTGTTTGTTTTTTTTTCTCCATACAGGTGACCCAGGAGTTTTTTTTTTTTTTTTTTTTTTTTTTTGTCTCTCTTCCCCCCCCTTCTCACCGTCTCTTCTCCCCTTTGGTTTTCTTTTTTTCTCTCCCCCTCTCTCTCTCATTCATTCCCCCTGTCCTATTTATTAAAAAAAAAAAAAAAAAAAAAAAAAAAAAAAAAAAAAATGACAAAGGATGAACTGAAGCTCTGCCATCACGTAATGTCGCATACTGCTGTTTCTGATGTCATTTAAAAAATTAAGAAAAAAAAAAAAAAAAAAAAAAAAAAAAAAAAAAAAACTGGAGCTCAGGGGGAAAAACAATCGCATGAGTGCTGCTGTTTGACTGAGGAAGAACAAAGTAGTCATGGTAAGCCAATCACATGACCACTTTAAGATGACAAAGCAACAAGGTGACATATACCAGTTTATAAATTGTGTTGATAGGCCACGTAAGACCAGTAAGCACTCTCTGCTTATGAGCAAAAAAAAAAAGTCAAAAATAAAACAACCATTTTGTGTTGGTGGAAAAATGCACCATGTCGACCAATCAAAAAGGTTATATGGCAACATGACATTTGGTTGTTTAGGAAGAGGGAGAAGTTTTAGGAGTGACGGCGAGAGAGAAAGAGAGCGAGAGCTGTCACAATGTGGCTGTGTGCAGCCAGGATGAGGCAGGAATGAAATCAAAATTCACAGCTTTATTGCTGGAGAGCAAAACCATACAAACTAAACTGGGAAACTATAAACTAGTACACAGAGAAACACACGGCCATGAATGAGCAGTGTTGGGGAGTAACGGAATACATGTACCGCCGTTACGTATTTAAAATACAAAATATGAGTAACTGTATTCCGTTACAGTTACCGTTTAAAAAGGTGGTATTCAGAATACAGTTACTTTGTTGAAATAAATGGATTACACTGCGGTACTTTCCTGTTTCATATTGTCGCGGGTCAGGACTGTTTGGGTTTTGTTTGACAGCTACGTTCTGTTGTTCCAGGCGGCAGCGTTACGGTTGCCATGGTTACAGGGCGACGCTCTCTCTCTCTCTGCGACTGCGTGTTTCCTGGGTGAGAGAGCGCCTTTTCGTTGTTGTTGTTGTTGTGCTAAGCTAACAGGCAGAATGCTACAAGCATAGCTCTAAAGAATGCAGCATCATGGGCAGTGTAGTCCGTGCTGCTGGGAGAATGCACTGCCATACACGTTATGGGTCTGTGAGCGCGAGGAGGGAGAAAAAGGTACAAGCTGTCGTCGAGGAAAAACGGGAGCTGGAAGCATGTAAATATAATAATAACCACTGCAGCCAAGAAGAGAGCCTGACGAGCCCAGTTGTAAGTAAGCTATTAAGACTCGACTGTACACCGTGTTCGTGTTTTCCTCCGAAAACAACAAGTTCCGTTGGAGCAGCCTTTCAACGCCTCTCTCTGTCTGTCGCAAGAAAAGTTGACCCACACAACAAAGTAAAGCTAGTTTTCGGCTACGAGCCGACAGGGACCCCGCCGTATTATGCTGGGCTTACACTGTGCGATTTTTTCAGTCGCGCGATTCAGCTCCTGCTCAAACTGCACGATTGACTCGCAGGGGTTAGAAGTTCATAGGTCACGATGCAGGGTCTCACACTATACGGCCCGATGCTCTGATGCGACCTGAGTCACACTGTGCGTCCATAAAATGAAGGTTATAACAGAAATTCTGTCGCTCGCTCTCCCTCTCCGTCTTTCACTCACACAGACACACCACCACCATCAACTTTGCTAAATTGCTAATGAAAAACATTGGTCAGGCAGCTGTGATTGAGCAGCAGTGTCGATCCAACTATTTTCACGGTTGTTGTGGTCGTGATAATTTTGTGAGGCCACATCGAAAGGGCTCGGATGGTTCTACAGGTTGTGCCTCCATCGCTTGTGTCCAGATCACACGCTGCACTGCCGTGCTACGCCGTCTTTTTCGCTGACATTTGTGTTTGCGCGTGCGCAGTGTGGCAAACTGCGGTGACACCCTCACGACCAAGCGATTGATGATCGGGAGCTGGTCGTGAGGTGTCAATCGCTTCTCGTTACCCCACGTATACTACACGATGCACGACGCACGATGAAGGCCAAAATCGGGCCGATCGCCAAAACGATCGCACGACTCAAAAATCGGCTCAAAATGGGCCAAAAATCGCACAGTGTGAGCCCAGCATTAGTCAGAGGTCCCTTTACTACAGTTCGGAGTCGCGGACCTTCAGTAATAGTAATAAATCACACAGCAACAGTACATTCACGTTGTTGTAAAAAGCATGATAATATTGTAGCGGGTCAGGGCTGTTCGGGGTTCTGCTTGTACAGTTATGTTTTGTGTATGTTGCCATGGTGACGGGTGACGCCCTCTCGCTGCGACGGTGTGTCCTTCCGGGGTCAGAGGGCGCCCTATGTGTGTTGTGGTTGCCGCGCTGAGCAGTTAGCTAGTGGCAGTGTGTTCTTCTGCAAATGTAATAAACGGCTGTGCTCCCTGGCTAGCTCACGGGAAGCAAGACCAAACGATACCTCCGTCTCCTCCTTGTCTGAACTCGCCACAATATATTAAGTAATCCAAAGTATTCAGAATACGTTACTGTCATTGAGTAACGTAACGGAATAGGTTACAGAATACATTTTGGGGCATGTATTCTGTAATGGAATACATTTTAAAAGTAACCTTCCCAACACTGTGAATGAGGGAGATGCGGACATAAATACGCAGAAGGATAACGAGGGACGTGGGAGCACACAGGGAACACAGCTGATACAGATAATCATAACGAGACAGGGCAGGAGCAAACACGTACACTGATGGGAGACTATCAAAGTAACACAGGAAGTACACAGACCCAGGGCTGGACTGGGACAAAAAATCGGCCCGGGCATTTTGACTAGAGACTGGCCCACCAAAAATGTGACGTCATTCAGGGGTAAAACCGCAAAGGATTCTGGGAACTTGTGGCAAGAGGTACTAGCGCATGCAGGCTTTCAATTGAACTCAGTCACACAGCGATAAAAAGAAACACAAAAAATGGCAACAAGCTGTTGTATTCTTAACTGCAATAGCCGGTATTTGCCAAAAATAGATTGCTCGTATTTAAATTGCTATGAGTAACTTGTTGGGCTATAATATGTGAAACATATGTCAAATGCATCCCTGATGGATGACATAAAGTCATCTCTCCATCTCTCTCTGCTGCTCTTCTGTCTCCTCTGTCACAGACTTCTCCACTTTTGATGATAAATCAGCCTGGTGCAACATGTAAGGATTGGCACAATTTGTTAAGATTTTGAGGAGTTTGAGAAACTAACCTTAAGCATAAAATAAAATTTACTATCAGTAACTTCATAGCACCCGCCCAGCAGTATTTAAACTCCGTCATGCTAGCTAGTAGCAGTACCAGTTATTCTAAGCGACTGTAAAAAGTCAGCACAACGAAAACAAACTCCAACTAAACTTGGTTTATATCTGACACAGAGAGACTGCAGGTCATAACTTCTTACCTGAAGTTCAGTTCCTCTGCCACTATGACCGGTGGCCGCCTCGGGTCTCTCCTCCTCTTGCCTCCCCTTTCCCTTATCCACCTGCTGGCCTCCACCACTTGCTGATGTTGCTAAATCTGTGGAAGCTATACCATAGCTACCGCCAAACAATTCAGTTATTTTTACACATCTGGCAGCGTCTGCCTGAAGGGCTCGTTTCTTTTTGGCCCTAATTTTTTCTGCACCTCCTTTCCTTTTTTTGTTCTCCATTTTCTTTAGTTCGTCTATAAGATTGCTAAACAAGGGGGAGGGTGCATCCGACCTCCTCGGCTGTAATTGGTCCAGCCCAGAGTCGATCATGACCAATTGGCCAATCCAACACCTTTCATTATTTATACCCTTCCAAAAAAAAAAAAAATCGATCGGCCCATAAAAACAAAAAATCGCCAGCGGCCCACCGGGCAAATGCCCGGTATGCCCGATGGCCAGTCCAGCTATGCACAGACCGGAGGGGAAGAGAACAGACAGGCATGGAATAAAACACAAGGAGGGAAAACAAGGCATAAGAACTCACAGATACACTGAGTGAGACACGGGGTAAAGACACGAAGGGAAACCTAATAAACGACATCTAAACAGAATAACCTAGG
Source organism: Rhamphochromis sp. 'chilingali' (assembly GCF_963969265.1). Taxonomy (NCBI): domain Eukaryota; kingdom Metazoa; phylum Chordata; class Actinopteri; order Cichliformes; family Cichlidae; genus Rhamphochromis; species Rhamphochromis sp. 'chilingali'. The sequence continues at coordinate 1,251,872 of NC_137948.1, read as the reverse complement.
GACCTTTAGAATAAACAGTGGACCTAAAACATAATACGTCAAATGACAAAAATACAGGAAAACACAAAGCACCGGGTAGAAGTCCCGAGACCATGACAAGAGCGAGTTTTGAGATGTGATATATATATATATATATATATATATATGCATGCTGTTCCTAGAGTATTTAAAAGTAGAATGGGAGGCAGAGCCTTCAGTTTTCAGGCCCCTCTTCTGTGGAACCAGCTTCCAGTTTGAATTCGGGAGACAGACATCATCTCTACTTTCAAGATTAGGCTTCAAACTGCAATAGCCCTATCATTGGTTATTGTTAATCTCTGGCTCTCTTCCACAGCATGTCTTTGTCCTGTCTTCCTTCCCTCACCGCAACTGGTCGTAGCAGGTGGTCGTCAAACCTGGTTCTGCTGGAGGATTCTCACTGTTAAGAGGGAAATTTTCTTTCCCACTGTTTCCAAAGTGCTTACTCATATGATAGTTGGGTTTTTCTCTGTATGTATTATTGAAGGGTCTACCTTACAATATAAAACACCTTGAGGCAACTCGTTTGATTTGGTGCTATATAAATAAAATTGAAATAAACTGAACAAAATGTTGTAGAGAAGAAAACATTGGAGCAATGATCATTTTATTGCTGAATCACACAGGAAATGAAATTTATTGTCAACAAATTCTGTCACTGGTTGTAAAATGAATGGAAACAGATAAATATGATACAAAGCATTTGCATTGTGGTAATATAGACCTATGCAAAGGACATAAGCTAGAGAACAGATTACTTTGTAAAACTCACTTCAAGCTTCCTGCCTCCATACAACCATCTTTAGTACAACTAACATTGTAGAAATTATTCCTTTTCCATTTGTTAATAATGGTCAGTCTAAAGTGTTACTCACAGTCAATGTGTGGAATCTTCTGGTCTAAAGTAAAATTATTGGTGAGGTTTGGAAAAAGATTTTTTAAAGGATTTTTTAATGTAAAGTATTTGCCTGAATAAATCTGTGTCATTGTTTCTGCAAGTCTTCGTCCTAAAGTGAACACAGAGACACAGAGGAAGATCTAAATAGCCTAAATCCAGGATAAAGAGTCTCAGTGAATGTGGTGCTGAAGGTGTGGAGATGGATCAAGGAGTTTGAGGAGACTCTGTAGAAGGACAGAGTCCCAGCAGGACAGTCTACATACACTGCTACTCTGTTTGAGGTGGAGGAGGTGGATGAGGTGGAGGAGGCGGAAGAGGAGACGAAGGAGGAGGAAGAGGTAGAGAGGTCTGTTCTAGTGTTATTGTGCCAAGCAAAGTAACCATCTTCAGAGCATCTCAGACTCCACGACTGATTATTCCATCCAAACCAGCAGCCTTTGCTGGCTCCTGTCCTTCTGATTCCTCTGTAACTCACTGCTATGTAAACCCAACCTTCCCACTCAACCTCCCAGTAACAGCGACCAGTCAGCCCATTTCTACACAGAATCTGTTTCCAGTCATCAAACCTCTCTGGGTGATCAGGATATGGCTGCTCATCATCCACAAATGCCACTTTAGTGTTGTTGTCGAACAAGATGAGGTTTCTGTTTGCTGTGTTTGGGTCCAGTGTGAGTTCACAGGAATCTAAGAGAGAGAAGAATCCTTTATTATTTGACACGGTGCTATCAGTGCTCCATCTATAAAACCACAATTTTACCTGATATAAATTTGGCAACAATAAAGTTTGGCTATTTGCTTTTGTCCAGTACTCTGTAGAAATACTGACTTGATCACTTCTACATTCATATATTTCTTGATGCATGTTCAATCATCCAGGTACGTAAATCCCAAAAAGTTGATTCTGTTCATCTGGACGTTTTCAGTGGGAGAAACTTTCGTCATCATCCAGGTGATTTCTTCAGTGTCAGCTGGCTGCAGGTTTCCCCAATCATATAAACAGTACATTTACTGAAACTATCAACAACCACTGATCAATGTCCATGAGAGTTGGGGGATGGCTGCAATCACAGCATTGTAAGATGGTGAAAGACAAGGGAAAGACCATCTCTGAATCGAGGAGGGGGCCTAAGGATACATCTTTTACCATCATACAATGCTGTGATTGCAGTCTTTTATCAATGGTCATGACAATCATCGAGCTAGTGGGTAACAGACGTCTCCGAAAACGTCGGAGCGCTTTTGAAAATATGTGGTGTCCTGATAAACTGAGCAGATATTTGAGGTTTACACAGCTACATTCTCGCCTGAAAATATGTTAAACGTTTATTTTGTGACCCAGAAAGAATAATAAGAGTAATATTAAAACTAACTAGCTGCCGCCATTGTTGGAAACTGAGCTGGGCCGCGCTATGAATTCTGGGACACAGCTTCTTCTTCTTCGGGGTTTAACGGCAGCTGGCATCCTTGTACATGCAGTGCTGCCATCTTCTGTTTCAGTCCGTTATTACACTCTTAAATCCTGCTACTTATTCCTGCGTCTTTTGGGATCTTACAAAGCTTCAAACGACGCGTCGACTATTAATGATTTTGATAGTCGACGTAATCGTGACTAGTCGACTAATCGTGGCAGCCCTACTGCACATAAGATAACAAATAATAATAGGGTAAAACAGACAATATAAAACAGGCAGAAATTCAACCAAAAACAGTTTTGAAAAGGTGAGTTTTGAGTTGTTTTAAAAACAGCTACTGAGTCCACAGTTCTTAATGTATGAGGGAGAGAGTTCCACAGTCTCGGGGCCACAGTGGCAAAAGCTCTGTCACCCTAAGTTCTCATCTTAGTCTGTTTTATAGCAAGTAAGCCCTGATCAGATGACCTCCGGGACCTGCTGGGGACATCGGGCTGTAGCAGATCGGAGATGTAGGCTGGTGCCAGTCCATGCAAGGCTCTAAATGTCAAGACCAGGATCTTAAAATGTACTCTAAATTCAACAGGAAGCCAGTGTAGCTGAAATAGCAATGGTGTCACATGTGAAGCCGGACTGAAACTTATCACAAATGTTATGTTTGTCCAGAGCCGCTATAAGTTGCTTAGCCGCAACCTTTTCTAGAAGCTTAGCAATTAACGGTAATTTAGAGATAGGTCTGTAGCTGCTGGAAACAGAGGCGTCTAGCTGAGGGTTTTTTAAAGTGGGAGAATAGCAGCATTTTTAAAATAAACCGGAACTATACCAGATGCAGTAAACACACTCACACTTTCTCAGGCCAGGTTTTAGTCTCTGCTGCCCACCATGTTCCAGCCTTGGAGAGGAAGAAAAAGGAAGAAAAAAATTCTTTCCACTTACACGTCTGCCATTATTAACAGAAGGAAATGTACATCTAGATTTTTTTAGTTTGCGTTGCAACTAGAACATACTCTGAAACACTTCCCCTGTTTGTCAATACGCCACAGAAACTGTTTCTGTGCTCATGTCTTCTCTTCATACCTGAGAGTGTCTAGTCTCCAGTCTGAGTCCTCCACTCCAGCGGAGAACAGCTTTACTGATGAGTCGTCCAGAACATTGTAGCTCAGGTCCAGTTCTCGCAAATGGAAGTGGTTGGATTTTAGAGCTGAAGCTAAATAAGTACAGCCTTCCTCTGTGACGATACAGCCGGACAGCCTGGGTCAAATAGCACATAGAACGATAGACAACAAATAGCCAAAACACTTAAAAATGACTTGCTTTGGTCTGCCATTGTTTTACACTGTTTTATGCTGTATGCTGAAATTAGCTCATTGCTAACATTTTTAATATATCAAATTACCATTTATTATTGAGACTGATATTGATTTAATCGAAAACACATGTTAGGGCATGTTAGCAAACACAAGTAAATTTCTGCAATGGCTTGCCACATCAATCCCTATACAACCGTTGCAAGAGCTTGGTTCGCATTGCTGGCAATAAGTCGGACTCGTTCCCGGTGGGTGATGGGCTCCGCCAGGGCTGCCCTTTGTCTCCGGTTCTGTTCATAATTTTTATGGACAGGATTTCTAGGCGCAGCCAAGTGGCGGAGGGCTTTCGCTTTGGTGGCCTCAGAATCTCATCTCTGATTTTTGCAGATGATGTGGTTCTGTTGGCTTCATCGGGTGAGGGCCTCCAGCTCGCACTGGAACGGTTCGCAGCCGAGTGTGAAGCAGCGGGAATGAGGATCAGCACCTCCAAATCTGAGGCCATGGTTCTCAGCCGGAAAAGGGTGGAGTGCCCACTCCAGGTCGGGGATGAGTTCCTGCCCCAAGTGGAGGAGTTCAAGTATCTCGGGGTCTTGTTCGCGAGTGATGGGAGAAGGGAGCCGGAGATCGACAGACGGATTGGGGCTGCAGCTGCAATAATGCAGACGCTGCACCGGTCCGTCGTGGTGAAGAGGGAGCTGAGTGTAAAAGCGAAGCTCTCAATTTACCGGTCGATCTACGTCCCTACCCTCACCTATGGCCATGAGCTGTGGGTAGTGACCGAAAGAACGAGATCGCGGATACAAGCGGCAGAAATGAGCTTCCTCCGAAGGGTGGCTGGCCTCTCCCTTAGAGATAGGGTGAGAAGTTCGGCCATCCGGGAGGGGCTCAGAGTAGAGCAGCTGCTGCTCCACATCGAAAGGAGCCAGCTGAGGTGGTTCGGGCATCTGACAAGGATGCCCCCTGGGCGCCTCCTGGGTGAGGTGTTCCAGGCATGTCCCACTGGGAGGAGGCCCCGGGGCAGACCCAGGACACGCTGGAGAGATTATATCTCTCAGCTGGCCTGGGAACGCCTTGGTATTCCCCCGGATAAGCTGGAGGAGGTGGCTGGGGAGAGGGAGGTCTGGGCCTCTCTGCTTAGGCTGCTGCCCCCGCGACCCGGCCTCAGATAAAGCGGATGAAGATGGATGGATGGATGGCTTGCCACATCGAGCAAAACAGCAAGGAAAAGGGTGCTCAACCAAAGCCAGAGAGAAGTGTAGTATGCTAGTATTACTTTAGTATGCTTTTATGTGGACTTGTTTACTTAAAAAACAAACAACAACAAAAAAAAAACAAAGAAAAAAACCAGTCTGTAATAATGAGGTGCTCAACTGAATCAAAATTCTTGTTATTTTAAGATACAGTCTTACATCATATAAGAATTATCATTAAAGAGACATTAATTGCTATTAGTGTAGGGTATTTACTAGGGCTGCACGATTAATCGTTAGAAAATCGCGATCTCGATTCATACTTATGTGCGATCTCATTTCCAAATGACAACGATTAAAAAAAAAAAAAGACGACGACGATTGTACCGCATTTTGATCCGGGACGTAATCTGCATGAAAACAAGCGCTCACTCTTCCTGCTCAACAAATGACAAGGGCGGAGCCTTATACCACGTGATACAGAAGCTGTGCCGTGTGATGCTAAAATTAGCAGGAAAAAACAACGGCGAGCACGTCAGGGATGACGAGAAAGTGACAGGAGAAAATCCGTCCCGGTCAACCACCCAAACATCAATAACGGGAACCTTATACAGCACCTCCCCTGTCGACCTCCCGCAGGCACAAAGACATTACGGAGGCTATCACTTATCACCTAACCAAAGATATGGCTCCATCAACACTGTGCAAAACGAGGGATTTAGGAAAATGATCAACACCCTAGACAAACGCTACACAGTGCCGTCCCGCAACTACTTTTCTATCGTTGCACTACCTGCTCTGTACACGCAGCGTCGAGCAACGGTGGAGACGGAATTTCAAGCAGTACAACATTTTACGGCAACAACAAAACGTGAGACATTTGTTATTTTTATGTTTATTTATTGTTTTTATGTTCAGTCTCAACTGTTACGAAGTTGATGTGCAGTTAATAAGTGCAATAAATATTTATACTGGAAAAGAAAATCGTGAGGGAATCGTGATCTGAATTCTAAGCCAAAAAATCGTGATTCTCATTTTATGCAAAATCGTGCAGCCCTAGTATTTACCTTTTAGTTTAAAGAATGGTCAAGTGTTTTTATTATAGAAATAAAATTGAATTAACTGTATGTAAAGCAACATTTAATACAGACCTGAGAATTTCCAGTCTACACTGTAGACTTGCCAGTCCGGCAGAAAGGAGTTTAACTCCTGAATCTTCTAGGTCATTGTTACTCAGGTCCAACTCTCTCAGATTAGATGACGGTGAGCTGACAACTGAGGACAGAGCTTCACAGCTTCTTTTTGACAGATTACAGCCACTCAACCTGGAGGAGAGTTAGTGATAAATTGACCTGTACATCAAATACAATCAGATCCATATTGTCTGGAAAGAAGTTTTGTGGCCCAGTGATATCTGTTCCCTAATTTTTCCCAGCAGATAAAAGGTTAATTCCAAGTGTTAAACTTGTATTTGGCACCTATTCATTAGAAGTATCAATATTCAATATTTATGCTCTAAAATATAAAACTTTAGATTTAACTGTTGTACTTTATTTTTAGCATGACTGCATGCTGGTTTGTTGAACCATTTCATGATTGTTTAATTTCAATACAAAACTATAAACAAAGCCTTTGATGAATAGACTCCTAAATGAATTGCAGCCTGGCCGGGCTCAGCCCAAAGCAGGGGCATTGGCCCACCCTCTGTAGGCCCACCACCGACAGGAGGCACCAGAGGGGTTGGGTGAAATGTGTACTGGGCGGCAGCCAGGCATACTGATCCTCGGTTACCAAGACTAGCGTTACCCCTCTGATGGTAAAGGAGCCTATGCTAGGTTGAGAGGTACCGGCAAGATATAGTCGGGCTCACCTCAAAACACAGCTTGAGCTCCAGAACCCGTCTCCTGGAGAGGGACTGGACTCTCTCTCAGTCTGGTGTTACCCTTGGTGAGAGGCGGTAGGCTGGGGTGGGTATCTCAGTATCCCCTCGACTTGCACCTGTATGTTGGAGTTTTTCCCAGTGGACGAGAGGATTTGTTATTCGTCTGTACTTATTCACCAAAAGACAGTTTTGAGTACCCAGCCTTCTTGGAGTGGGTGGGGTGCTTGAGGGTGCTCTACCTGGGGACTCTGTCATCTCATTAGGAAATTTCCCCACTCATATGGGCAACAACAGTGAGACCGAATGGTGCTGTGTTATTGGACTGCGTAAACCACAGTTTCGCAATAACACCATGTTTAAACCTAAGGGTGTCCAGAAGTACTCGTGGCACCAGGATACCATAGGCCACAGGTCAATGATCAATTTTGTAATTGTATCATCAGGTCTATGGCCATACGTTCTGGATCCTTGGGTAAAGAGAGGTGCTGAGCTCTGCTGAAGCACCTAAACATATAGTAAGGGTGCACTGGGAATGCCTAGAAGAGGCCCCTGTCCACAAGATCTTCAATTCCCACTTCTGGCAGAGATTTGGTAGCTTTCTGAGGGAGACTGGGGACATTGAGTCTTAATGGACCATGTTCAGCACCTCCATTGCTGAATCTGCTGCACTGAGCTGCGGTTGCAAGGTGATTAGTGCCTGTCAAGGTGGTGACCCCCAAACCTGATGGTGGACAAGGGATGGTAGTGAAGGGAACCCTGGCTGAAGGAGTCCTATCGGGCTTGATTAGCCTGTGGGAATTTGGAGGCAGTCAGTAGGTACCGAGAGGATAGGTACCGAGAACATGACTCTGGCACTGGCTGAAATAAAACCTCAGAGGAGATTTTATAAGCCATCGAAAAAGCCTTTTCGATTGCCTCGAAATTCTGTCAAGCCATCGGGGGGCTCAGGAGGGGACAGCGGTGCACTACCTGATCTGTGTATAATACAAGTGGAGTGCTGCTGACTTCGTCTAAGTGGGCGACTGTGGTTCAGGGGGTTAGGAAGCTCATCTTGTAACAGGAAGGTTGCCGGTTCAATCCCCAGTGGGAGAAGGCTTCCACTTGGGCAGCCTCAGAATCTCATCTCTGATAATGTGGTTCTGTTGGCTTCATCAAGTGGTGGCTTATGGCTTGCAAGTTTGAGCCCATGGTCCTCAGCAGGAAAAGGGTAGAGAGCCCATTACAGATCAGGGAAAAGTTACTGCCCCAAGTAGAGGAATTTAAGTATCTTTAGTCTTAATAAAGAATGAGCCGCAGATTGACAGACGGATTGGTGCTGCGGCTGCAGTGATGTAGACACTGTATTGGTCTACTGTGGTGAAGAGAGAGCTAAGAGTAAAAGCGAAGCTCTTGAATTACCGGTCAGGGTTCAGGGATCTGACAAGTATGCCTCCTGGGTGAGGTGTTCTAGGCATTTCCCACCAGCATGAGACCCCAGGGCAGGCCGAGGACATGCTGAAGAGATTATATCTCTCGGCTGGCCAGAGAATGCCTTTGTGCTCCCCTTGACAAGCTGGAGGAGGTGGTTGGGGAGAGGGAGGTCTGGGCTTGTCTGCTTAGGCTGTTGCCCCCTGCATCCCGGCCCTGGATAAGTGGAAAAATATGGTATATTCAAACTGAAATCCTAAAACAGGACACCAAGTGCCTCAAAGGTAAAATTCTTGGGTTTCTGCATCTGTACATGTTAAGCATGAGGTAAGCTAAATCTAACACTACCCAAAATGGTTTGGTAGTTACACCTACTGTAGGATCATAGAGTTTGGAGTTCCAATTATTTTTCAATATAATCTTTTGTATCTGTGCACCTACAGAACTTTTTTGGAGGCTTTCACCACTGGAAGTAACCTGAGAAGAGCTTCCTCTGAAGCAGAGTATTTCTTCAGGTCAAACACATCTAGATCTTCTTCTGATGATAGTAAGATGAAGCCCAGAGCTGACCACTGAGCTGGAGTGAGTATATCTGTGGACAGACGTCCAGAACTCAGATACTGTTGGATCTCCTCCACTAGAGAACAGTCCTTCAGTTCGTTCAAACAGTGGAACAGATTAATGCTCCTCTCTGCAGACACATTCTCACTGATTTTCTTCTTGATGTATTGGACTGTTTTCTGAGTGGTCTCTGAACTACTGTCTATTTTCATTAGCAGGTCCTGTAGTTTATCCTGATTGGTCTGCAGTGAAAGACCCAAGAGGAAGCGAAGGAATAAGTCCAGATGTCCGTTTGGACTCTGTAAGGCCCTGTCAATGGAAATCCTGTGGATCTTCTTTGAAGATGTTTTACTTAAAAGCAGTTGAAGATTGCGCATTGAGGGCTGTGGTAAAGGCATCACATTTATGTTACTGTTATTAAGCGACATCCTCACATAAAGAGCAGCCAGAAACTCCTGAACGCTCAAATGGACGAAGCTGAACATCTTGTCTTTCCCTTTCCTTCCTCGATCTTCTTTGAAGATCTCTGTGAACACTCCTGAGCACACCGAGGCTTCACTGAAATCAATGCCGCTCTGTCTCAGATCCTTCTCATAGAAGATCAGGTTGCCCTTTTCCAGCTGCTCAAAGGCCAGTTTTGCTAATGACTTAATGTATTGAATGCTCTTTTCTGGGCCATACTTTTCTTTTGTCCGATCAATCTGAAACACCAGGAACTCTGCGTACATCTCAGTCAGAGTCTTGGGCAGCTCTCCTCCCTCTCTGGTTTTCAACACATCCTCCAGAACTGTTGCAGTGATCCAGCAGAAGACTGGGATGTGGCACATGATGTGGAGGCTTCGTGATGTCACGATATGGGAGATGAGTTTGTCAGCCTCCTCCTTACCTTTGAATCTCTTCCTGAAGTACTCCTCTTTCTGTGGGTCTGTGAACCCCCTGACCTCTGTTGTACTGCTGATAAACTCTCGAGGGATCTGATTGGCCGCTGCAGGCCGTGTGGTTACCCAGATGCGAGCAGAGCGTAGCAGTTTCCCATTGATGAGTTTCCTCAGCAGGACATCTGTTTTAGTTGCCTTTGTTACATCGACAGAGCGAATGTCTTCAGAATGAAGGTCGAGATGAAGGCGGCTCTCATCCAGCCCATCAAACACAAACAGAAGTTTGAATTTACTCTTGTCATAGTTGGTGATTCCTGATGACTGAACATCTGTAAAGATGTAATTAAGAGCCTCCTGTGGGATGCCTACAGTTTCTGGGATGCATTCATGAATGAGCTCTGCCAAACTGAACTTTTCTCCCTTCAGAGGATTCAGCTGACGGAAGGTGAAGGGGAAAATCAGATGCACATCTTGATTGGATCTTTTTTCAGCCCAGTCCAAAACAAACTTCTGGACAAGGAAAGTTTTTCCAATTCCTGCGATTCCATTGGTCATCACTGTTTTGATGGGTCTGTATTTTCCAGAGGGATGTTTAAACATGTCTGTGGGTCTAATAGGTTTCTCTGGCTCTGCTGGCTTCCATGCCTTTTCAATCTGCCAAACCTCATGCTGTGTGTTGATATGTACATCATACCCAGCTGTGATGTACAGCTCTGTGTAGATATCTGCCAGACACTGTTTATCTTCTGCCCAACCTTCTTGTGCGCACATAAACTTGTCCTGGAAGTTTGATTGAAGCATCTGTTGGTAAGATGCGATGGGGTGAGGCTCTGGTACTGGAACCACCACATCTGTGTCAAATATGCAACATGGAAAGTGTAAGGTGTATATCCACCATTAAACAAATCTAGAAATTAAGTTATTTCAATCTTTCCTTGCACATAAAAAGTCTTCAATAATCAGGACCCATTATATCGCAAAGACCTTTCACTATTCCACTAGAGTACTTTGAGAAACAGGCTTACTTGTGGTTTCCAAAAGTACAATGGTGGCAGAGCTGCCAAGCCATTTTCCTACATAACTTGCTCCTACTTTGTGACAGCCTAATCTGAAAAGTAGAGAGGATAACACTGGAAGTAAATTCCAGATGTTCTACTTTGGTGTAGAAGGAAGAAAACTGGAATAGGTGTAATCTTGAAGGAAGAGTATGTGAATAGTTTTGTGGAGGTAAAGAGAGGATCATGAGTTTGAAGCTGGAAATGGAAGGGGCTGTGTTGATTGTCAGTTTGTATGCCTCACAGGTTGGAGTTTAGAGGAGAAAGAGGAAGTCTGGTGAAACCTGGATGAAGTGGTGGATTTCATCTAAATGTGAAAGAGATCCTGCAAGGTGGTGTTAGGGGAGGTTTGGATGGTGGATGACGGATATCAAGAAGAGAAAGTGAGTGAAGGAGAAGCAAAGATGAAATGCTGAATGTTAAATAAAAAAAGAGTTGCAGAGTTCAGGAAGGGGTTGAGACAGAGAGAGGTGGCAAAGGCTTATGGTGAGCTACATGTGAGGTTGGACACTAAAGATGGAGAAAAGGAGTTGTACCCAATGGTAAGAGACAGACCAGGCTGGGAAGCGTGTGCAGCAGGTAAAGGTGATTAACCCTTTAAAGCCGGTCGGAGCGGACACGCTCCATTTTGCGTAACTATTTTTAAATCCCGTAGCTCTGCAACCACGTAAGCTAGCGCAATAATTTTTTTTGCATATGAAACCGGAGGAGTTGTACTTACATCTGATGCCATCAGTTTGTCCTCGGTCACAGTTTCCTTCCACATATAGCTTTGCAAAATTTCATAAAAAGCACTTGCAGCAACAAAAACATAATATTCCAGAAACACGCTTTGCCGATCCGATCAGCTGTTTGTAACACTTCCTACGTTGGAATAGACGTCAGCGCGAACTATCGCATGTCCGCCATGACCTGCCCGAAACCGGAAGTGACGTCATTTTGCGTAAATGTAGTTTTTTACCATCGTGGCCTTATGAGCCTATACTGGTGTTTTTAAAAGTTATGTTTGACTTTATGACTTTCTGTGTCGTTTCTGGGATGCTGAGGACTCATATTGCACTGCTGGAAATAGTTTATTTTGATGCATATGCTGTTTTTTTGCAAATTTGCATTATAATATTTATTTTTGTTTTTCCTGCAGTATATGAAAATTGGTGTATTTCAAAAATAAAACTATGAAGACACTCAAAATAAATTTCCTGTGGTGGGAAACTAGTTTGTGCAACTTTTTTGTATTTACAGTTTTGAGGGATATGCCTCTTAAATTTCTCTAACTAGAAATATATGTTAAAAACCAAAAATGATTTTCAATTTTTTTGTAGTTTATTGCACTTTTTTGCAATTTATGTAATTACTATGCACTTAATGCAGACATATTATTACAATTTGGGCTGTAATGGTTGTATTGATGTATAGCAACTTGAAATGCTCCAAAAAATGGCTCCACAGCAAGTAAAAATATAATATAAGCTCTGGCGGACTTGGTTCTATGGTAGGTCTTAAAGGGTTAAGGATGGAAATGTACCTATGAGTAATACGACTGTGCAGGAAATATGGAAGGAGAACACTGGCAAATTTGTTAATAAAGAAAATGATAGACAAAGGAGGATGGATGGAGGGCAGTTAGTAAGCAGGATTAGTAAAGAAGACGAGTGGAGGTATGGAAATGTCTAGAAGAAAGGGCAGTGGACCTGTTAGCCACAGAGTTTAAAGCAGTCTTGCCTGAAGAGTGGAGAAGAAATGTGACAAAGAGCTCTACAGATGTGACGTTTGCTCTGAGAGCGTTGATGGAAAAGTTTAGACAAGCTCAGAAGGAGCTTCACTTTCTTTGTGGATCAGAGAAAGCAGGTGATTGGCTGCTGAGAAAGGAGCTGTGGTTCTGCACGAGGAAGTCAGGAGGGTCAGAGAAGTGTGTGGAGGTGGTGCAGGACATGTGAGGACAGAGGTGAGGTGTGTGGTAAGATTAACAGGTGGGTTCAAGGTGGGGGTGGGATTACATCAGGGATCAGCTCTCAGCTCCTTGTTTGCAGGTGGAGTAGAGCGTGGAGAGGTGGAGGTATGATCTGGAGAGCAGGGGGATGAAAATCAGTAGAAGTAATACAGGCATGTGTGGATGAGGGGGAGACTGGTGCAGAGGTCAACATGAAGGAGCAGAGGTAGTGAAGGTGGATGAGTTTAAGTACTTTGGGTCAACCACCCAAAGCAACAGAGTGCACAAGAGAGGTGAAGAGGACAGTCCAGGCAGGGTGGAGTGGGCGGAGACAGAAGTCAGGGGTGATTTATGACAGAAGCTAAAGAGTACACAATAAATACTAATTCTATGAGACGAAGATAAGAAAACAAGCTTCTTATGAAAAATGATTAATGTATGTTAGTCTATTTTGTTATTCGTCATAATGACAAACTCTACAAACCAGTAAAATAAAATAAAATCATGGCTACTTGCCTTCAGTCTGAGGAAATCCTCTCTTCTGTGAAGTCTCCCCACAGTTGCTGACGTCCGCTGACAGGCAGTGATTTTGAGTGTTAGACTGATTTAACCTGCACTCTGTGAAACGTTTTCAGACTGCAGTGACGTCATGTTTGGTTTTCTTGTAACCTACCTTCTCGTCCTGAGCTGCTGGCACACAGACTCTGCAGCAGGTCATTCCTGCTTATCCTCTCTAAAATCTTCTTAGCCACCTCCACAGCTCCAGGAAGCCTGTAGGTTTGCACCATCAGGTCGACAGTGTCCCACCTGTTTGTTGTCTCCAATCGACTCTTTTTGATGGTTGGGAAGCTTTGAAGGACGTCAGCTTGATGTAGGAGCCACTTGAATTTGTTAAACTCTTCATCTCCCAAATCCTCCAGAGTACTTAACAGGTCCTCTGACGTCATCCCTGATCCCTGCTAAAGGAGGAGAATATTCTCAGCAGGTATTTAACATATTTGTTGCTGGTTGAGAATAAACACGACGTCTCTGCCGTTGGTGTTCGAATAAACATTTTGAGTTTTAATTTTGGTGGTGTGGACTCATGGTTCTGTCTTTTGGATTTCACAGATGATTTTAGTTCGTGCTCATTATTACTTAGATTTCCTAGTTCTTGGTTTCTGAAGTTCACTTTTGCTTAAAATAATATGCAATAAAACAGTTTATTTTATGTGTCTATAACGTATTCATCGGGTTTGCTTATACAGCCTTGAAATCCCTTCACAACTATGCACATGCACATGGGAGCGTGGAGTATTTGCCCTGAAGCGACAGGCACTTCAATCCCTGTCCTGCCACAGTGAGAGCTTGGCTTGCTCTGCTGGCAGTGAGTCGGTTCAGTTTTACTTATAATGCACCAAATTACAACAGCCTCAGTGTTTGCAATGTGAAGTTTGTCACACATTGTGTCTTCTAGCTAAAGGTAAAGCTGTTAAGTTTAACAGGGATGAGAGCCAACTGGCAACCTGTCCAGGGTGTACCCAGCCTCTCACCCTAAGACAGCTGGGATAGGCTCCAGACCCCCACAACCCTGAAAAGGATAAGCAGATGATGGATGGATGGATGGATGGATGGATGGATGGATACTCAGATATTGACATACTTTCGCACGCTCTGTCAGCAAAAGCTGAAAATAAAAACTATAATGCAAAGTAGTCAATGTATAGCTTGTATTTACTGTCCCCTCTAAATAATTCAATGCACAGCCATTCATGCCTAAACTGCCATTTCCCTCCCTGGTGTCATGTGACTCGTTAGTGTTAAAAGTAGGGATGGGTACCGGTGTCCGGTGCCATGATGGCACCGGTTCTGACATAAACGGTAGTAACCAGACCGAAAAGCAGCGCACATTTCGGTGCTTTATTTCGGTGCTTTTTTTCCTGAGCTGTGATACACTTTAGATTCTAGCCAATCATTTTACATTTCCGAGGATAGTAGGCGGGTCCAGGTACGCATGTTCCTTTAGAGCAGAGCTACAGATTAAAAATGCCCAAGGCGAAGCGGTCAAAAGTCTGACTGTACTTCACAGCAAAAGATGCAAACTCAGCAGCAACAAGTGCTTTAAGCTGATACTGTAAAGTGTGTGTGTTAGTCCCCATAGGGAAATAGTTCCTCTGCATTTAACCCATTCACCCAGTGAAGCAGTGGGCAGCCACCAGTGCAGCGCCCGGGGAGCAGTGTGTAGGGACGGTACCTTGCTCAGGGGTACCTCAGGGTAGCCGTTCAGTGGAGTCGAACCCCCGACCTTCCGATCATGGGGCAACCACCCTACCTACTGAGCTATCCCTGCCCATACTGTGATACTGTCAAAGGAGGTAACACCTCGAATCCGATGAAACACCTGGCGACGCATAGCGTTTTTTTTAAAAGCCCAGAAATGCGCCGTATTTGATAGCTTGCTGCGAGACCTCACACCGAGCACATCTACTGCGGGTGTGGTGCCTGTTATCGGACCCGGAGTTAGCAACATCCCCCAAAAACCCCGAAGAGGAGAGTCCTGGCCCCTAGCCCTGCCAGTGTAGCAGAAATGATGAGGATGATGATGCAGCAGCAGCCGTTCTTCTCTGCGTGAGTAGCTTAATGTTGTTCGTGTGTAATTTACGTTGAGTAGGCTAACCACGTTATTACATTAATGCATGTAAGGTGAACTAGCAAACATCATCATAGCTACATGCGGCTGTCTTCTTGTTTGATGGCAGATGCTCCCTTCACCCTGGCCAAAAAGGCTAAAATGACCAAAGAAAAAGTGGGAAACAGTTAAACATGAGAGGTTTTTGGACAAAGTTTGTGTTTTTTCCATTGTTTAAGCACTGCTTCCAGCCAAGAGTGATACCATATATGCCCCATAGCTGCAGAAAAGGCTAACATTGTTATCTTTTTGCAAAAAACAGCTGAACATGAGAAGTTTTTGGACCAATTTTGTGTTCTCCATTCTTTAAGCACCGGTTTGAGCACCGTTTAAGCACCTACACGTTTCAAAAGTACCGGTTTGGCACCGGTATCGGATAAAACCTAAACGATACCCATCCCTAGTTAAAAGGTCTCAGGTGCAAATGTGGAACAAGTGTGTTGAATTTGGTGTTATTGCTCTCTCATACTGGTCACTGGAAGTTTAACATGGCACATCATGGCAAAGAACACGTTGAGGATTTGAAAAAAAGAACTGATACTCTACATAAAGATGGCCGAGGCTATAAGAATGATGCCAACACGCTGAAACCAAGCTGCAGCATGATGGCCACACAGCAGTTTAACAGGACCTCGCCGTGGTCGACCAGAGAAGTTGACTGAACGTGCTCAGCATCATATCTGGAGGTTGCCTTTTTTCTTAGGTGTTCAGGTTTTTCAACCGCATTGCTTAACCCCGCTGTTTTACATGTTCACTTATTTTTTTTAAGTGCTGTCCATACAGAAAACATTGATTTGTAAACGATTAACTAACAACCTTGTAAACACAAAGTTCTTTATTTGGAGCACATTTCTACAAGAAAGATAAGTTCCTGAAAAAGTGCTTGAAGTGCTTTGGTACTCTTTGGCAATATTGTAGACAATGTTAAACTTCATCATCACATCGGCTCCTCTGATGACCTGCTTGCCGCTGAAAGGCAGCGGGCAGAGGGGACACTTGGGCAGTGCATTTATCGCAGCATGAAAAGATATAATATATTTACAGAAATGTGTGGGGTGTACTCACTTTTGTGAGATCCTGTATATATAATTGCACGGATCAGTGACTCCTAAACTAGGCGAGTGGCTCCAGCAGATCCCGGGAACAACATCGGAGATCTCTGTCCAGAAGAGCGCAGTCCTGGGAACAGCCAAGATACTGCAGGACCCTCAAGCTCCCAGGCCTCTGGTAGAGGACCTGAGCTTCTAGGATAGCGACCGCTCATAGGGGCGAGAGGGCAATGTTTTATACATGTTTTTATACATATACAAAGTGCAAAACTGAGTAGTGCAATATACATATGTGCATATTACCTGTCTGTAATTATTTGGACCTGAGTGAAGTTGAACAGGGTGTGAATGAAGTGCAGACTCTGTTTTAATTCAAGGGGATAAAAAAGTATTTGAACTGTTTGCTAATTACAGCTATTTTTATACACAGTATAATAATATGTAAATGTGTAGTCTGTTCTGCTCCTATGATAAGCTCATCCTGGAGCTCTTTGGTAGTAAAGACGTTTTTTCTTCTTTGTCATCACAAATATGAGCTTATATGAATTCAGAACACAAACCATCCAAACCACAAAACCTTCCTTTTCCAGTTCTCCCAGTGACACCCATTGCTATGTATGTCCTGCTCATTGCACTGATTTTATCTCAGTGTCAGATTGGTTAGATAAAACTTTCAGTGTTGTTCTGTCAAACAAAGAGAAACGTCTTTTAGACTTACGTGGACTGAAGCTTTCGTTGATGCTCCTGCAGCTGAATATTTCCGGGTTTTATGAGTTGAGCAGCAGAAGTGCGAAACAAAGGGTGCAGAAGTGCGAATACCAAATCAGGAAATGTACACATACACATTTCCTCCTCCTGCAGCCAATGAGCATGAAATATGGTCATACCTCTGCTACATACAAAATTGCATGGCCGTTACTACTACCACTACTGCAACAAACAGAAGTCACAAACCTCAAAGAGAACCTGCGAACACAAAGACAGGAAAGGTAGAAAACTGGGTGAACTGAAATTATATACAAACACTGAGCACACAAATCTCACATGAACAAAAATGAGCTCATCAGCCTTTGTTTTCTCCTCGGTTTTGTCACATTCAGATCATCTATTTGCAACTCTTTCAACATTCATGAAATGTTGATTTGATGATTGGTTGTCCTGCTCTTCAGCTTCAACATTCAAGATTCAAGATGTTTATTTTCATATACACCGCAAAACACAAGTGGTTACGCAGAGCAATGAAACTCTCACTTTGCCGGTTCCTCTCACACGACTAAATAAAAACTAACTAAAATAAAGAATAGACTTCACTCTGAGATAGAAAATAGTAAAGTAAAACAAGTGCATATGTAGCTTATGAGTGGGTGTAGTCAGAATATAAAGTGCAAGTAGTTACAACACTGTCACAGTGGGAATATATACAGAGTATGCAATATTAAAATGTTTATATTTATAAAGTTGTGTTATGTGTTACGGCCCTAGCAGGGCCTCCTCCTGAAGGTGCCTGTGTGGGCGTGTCCCACCACCTCTTCTGCCTGAGGTGCCGCCTTTCCCTTTTGTGCAGCTGACTCTCATCAGTAATTAAGGAGCTTTAAGCCCAGGGAAAGGTGAGCTCTGGGCCAGAGTGATCAACGAGTACCGCACCGAAGCGTGCAACGAGTGCAAGACCAATCACCCCAGCCAGAGACAACACGAGTGTCTGCGAGTCTTGGACGATGACTTTTACGCTGAACATTATTACAGCATCAGGAAAAGACTCCTCACACCTCGTTTCATTCCTTCCATTCAGCGTCTCCTGATCGCCCGCAACATGGAAGCGGACGACGTCAAGGTCGGCACCGTGGCGGATGGTATGGCCTGGATAGGTCATCATTTCCCTGTGTGGCTGCCACTCCCGTTTCAATTTTTCTCCTAGTTTCGGGCAGGCTCTATGACGTTCGTCCACAGGAGGCGCTGTACAGCACCGAGCGCCTGAAACACGGACAGTTTGTTGATATTTTTTCATGTAAACCTTTTTTTCATGTAAACCTGTTCTTGACATATCTACTGAGATTCGTTTGTCTTGAAAGGCTGATTCAACCCCGTTGTTGACTTTTATTTTGCCTTCCAGATTGCCTCAGTTGTATCGTGAGTGTAATTTCAAATAAAATAAAATAAAACTCAGAAGCGTCTGTGTGTTGTATTCTTCTTATTATTATTATTATTACCATCCATCCATCCATCCATCCATCCTCATCCGCTTTGTCCGGGGCCGGGTCGTGGGGGCAGCAGCCTAAGCAAAGAGGCCCAGACCTCCCTCTCCCCAGCCACCTCCTCCAGCTTATCCGGGGGAATACCAAGGCGTTCCCAGGCCAGCCGAGAGATATAATCTCTCCAGCGTGTCCTGGGTCTGCCCCGGGGCCTCCTCCCGGTGGGACATGCCTGGAACACCTCACCCAGGAGGGGCCCAGGGGGCATCCTTGTCAGATGCCCGAACCACCTCAGCTGGCTCCTTTCGATGTGGAGCAGCAGCTGCTCTACTCTGAGCCCCTCCCGGATGGCCGAACTTCTCACCCTATCTCTAAGGGAGAGGCCAGCCACCCTTCGGAGGAAGCTCATTTCTGCCGCTTGTATCCGCGATCTCGTTCTTTCGGTCACTACCCACAGCTCGTGGCCATAGGTGAGGGTAGGGACGTAGACCGACC
Organism: Rhamphochromis sp. 'chilingali'; assembly: GCF_963969265.1. Taxonomy (NCBI): domain Eukaryota; kingdom Metazoa; phylum Chordata; class Actinopteri; order Cichliformes; family Cichlidae; genus Rhamphochromis; species Rhamphochromis sp. 'chilingali'. The sequence continues at coordinate 1,232,936 of NC_137948.1, read as the reverse complement.
GGTAAATTGAGAGCTTCGCTTTTACACTCAGCTCCCTCTTCACCACGACGGACCGGTGCAGCATCCGCATTACTGCAGCTGCAGCCCCAATCCGTCTGTCGATCTCCGGCTCCCTTCTCCCATCACTCGCGAACAAGACCCCGAGATACTTGAACTCCTCCACTTGGGGCAGGAACTCATCCCCGACCCGGAGTGGGCACTCCACCCTTTTCCGGCTGAGAACCATGGCCTCAGATTTGGAGGTGCTGATCCTCATTCCCGCTGCTTCACACTCGGCTGTGAACCGTTCCAGTGCGAGCTGGAGGCCCTCACCCGATGAAGCCAACAGAACCACATCATCTGCAAAAATCAGAGATGAGATTCTGAGGCCACCAAAGCGAAAGCCCTCCGCCACTTGGCTGCGCCTAGAAATCCTGTCCATAAAAATTATGAGCAGAACCGGTGACAAAGGGCAGCCCTGGTGGAGCCCATCACCCACCGGGAACGAGTCCGACTTATTGCCGGCAATGCGAACCAAGCTCTTGCAACGGTTGTATAGGGATCAAATGGCCCGTAGCAATGGGCCAGACACCCCATATTCCCGCAACACCTCCCATAGGACACCCCGAGGGACACGGTCGAATGCCTTCTCCAAGTCCACAAAACACATGTAGACTGGTTGGGCAAACTCCCATGCACCCTCAAGTATCCTGGAGAGGATAAAGAGCTGGTCCAGTGTTCCGCGACCAGGACGAAAACCGCATTGTTCCTCCTGTATCCGAGGTTCGACTAACGGACGAACTCTCCTTTCCAGCACCCTGGCATAGACTTTCCCAGGGAGGCTGAGGAGTGTGATCCCCCTGTAGTTGGAACACACCCTCCGGTCCCCTTTCTTAAAGATGGGGACCACCACCCCGGTCTGCCAGTCCACAGGTACTGCCCCTGATCTCCACGCAACATTGCAGAGGCGTGTCAACCAGGACAGCCCTACAACGTCCAGAGCCTTCAGGAATTCGGGGCGGACCTCATCAACACCAGGGGCTCTGCCACCAAGGAGTTGTTTAACTGCCTCAGTGACCTCGCCCCCGGAAATTGGCGGGTCATTCCCCTCATCCCCAGACTCTGCTTCCTCCTCGGAAGACGTGTCAGTGGGATTAAGGAGGTCCTCGAAGTATTCCTTCCACCGCCTGACAATTTTCTCAGTCGACGTCAGCAGCGCTCCGCCAGCACTATACACAGTGCAGGTAGAGCACCGCTTTCCCCTCCTGAGACGTCTGACGGTTTGCCAGAATCTCTTCGAGGCAGTCCGAAAGTCTTTTTCCATGGCCTCTCCGAACTCCTCCCACACCCGAGTTTTTGCTTCAGCCACTGCCCGAGCCGCATTCCGCTTGGCCTGTCGATACCTGTCGGCTGCCGCCGGAGTCCCACAGGCTAACCAAGCCCGATAGGACTCCTTCTTCAGCCTGGTGGCTCCCTTCACCTCTGGTGTCCACCATTTGGTTCGGGGATTACCACCACGGCAGGCACCAACCACCTTGCGGCCGCAGCTCAATGCAGCAGCTTCGGCAATGGAGACGCTGAACATGGTCCATTCGGACTCAATGTCCCCAGTCTTCCTCGGAATGCTGTTGAAGCTCTGCCGGAGGTGTGCGTTGAAGATCTCGCGGACTGGGGCCTCTGCTAGACGTTCCCAGCACACCCTCACTACGCGTTTAGGTGCACCAGGTCTGTCCAGCGTCTTCCCCCGCCACCTGATCCAACTCACCACCAGGTGGTGATCAGTTGACAGCTCAGCCCCTCTCTTTACCCGAGTGTCCAGAACATATGGTCGCAGGTCTGCTGATACAATTACAAAATCGATCATCGACCTACGGCCTAGAGCGTCCTGGTGCCACGTGCACTTATGGACACTCTTATGTTCGAACATGGTGTTCGTTATGGCCAAACTGTGATTAGCACAGAAGTCCAATAACAAAGCACCGCTCGGGTTCAGATCAGGGAGGCCGTTCCTCCCAATCACGCCCCTCCAGGTCTCGCTGTCGTTACCCACGTGAGCATTGAAGTCTCCCAGCAGGACAACAGAGTCTCCAGGTGGAGCACCCTCCAGCACCCCCCCCCCCCCCCCCCCCCCCCAGGGACTCTAAGAAGGCTGAGTACTCTGAACTGCCACTCGGCGCATAAGCGCAGATGACAGTCAGGACCCGTTCCCCGACCCTAAGGCGCAGGGAACAAACCCTCTCGTCCACCGGGAAAAACCCCAACGTACCGGCAGCAAGCCGAGGGGATATTAGAATACCCACCCCAGCCCGCCGCCTCTCACCAAGGGCAACTCCAGACTGAGACAGAGTCCAGCCCCTCTCCAGGAGACTGGTTCCAGAGCCCAAGCCATGTGTAGAGGTGAGCCCGACTATATCTAGCCGGTACCTCTCAACCTCACGCACTAACTCAGGCTCCTTCCCCACCAGAGAGGTGACATTCCATGTCCCTATTGCCAGTCTTGGCAGCCGGGGGTCAGTCCGCCAGGGCCTCCGCTCCTGCCCGCCACCCGGCACACAATGCACCCGACCCCTATGGCGCCTCCTGCGGGTGGTGGGCCTGCGGGAGGATGGGCCCATGTCTCCTCTTCGGGCTGTGCCCGGCCGGGCCCCATGGACTAAGGCCCGGCCACCAGACGCTCGCCCTCAGGCACCCTCCCCGGGCCTGGCTCCAGGGCGAGGCCCCGGTAACCCTATCCCGGGCAGGGTAAACTGTTCCCTCGGTGTCCTTTTCATAAGGGTCTTATGAATCGCTCTTTGTCTGGTCCCTCACCCAGGGCCAATTTGCCATGGGAGACCCTACCAGGGGGCAATAGCCCCCAGACAACATAGCCCCTGGGATCCCTGTGACACACAAACCCCTCCACCACGATAAGGTAGCGATTCAAGGAGTATTATTATTATCATTATTATCATTATTGTGATTATGCTTCATTTTCATGTACTGGGGTATCAATGACCCCCACGCTGCCGCAGCAGCTTTTGTGCGTGGCCCCCAAGTGCTACATTTTCTTTCCCGATCCCCTGACGAAACCCATTAGAATCGCTCTGGGGCACTCGACGACCCCAAATGATCGTTCTGGGGAATTTTTCATTTTCATTCACCCGTCTCTACTGAGGGTGGGGTACTCTGGGACCCCCGGGGTCTGGGGCTGCCCCGAAGGGGAGCACAAGGGTTAATCACAGCTGCCTGATCAATGTTTTTCATTAGCAGTTTAGCAAAGTTGATGGTGGTCTGTGTGTCTGTGTGAGTGAAAGACAGAGAGCGAGCGACAGATTTTCTGTTATAACCTTCACGTTATGGAGGCACAGTGTGAGCACTCAGGTCGCATCAGAGCATCGGGCCGTATAGTGTGAGAGTACATCGTGACCTATGAACTTCTAACCCCTGCGAGTCAATCGTGCAGTTTGAGCAGGAGCTGAATACTGAAAAAATCGCACAGTGTCTGCCCAGCTTTAGGTGTACTGTCATCCGAGACTTGCACCGCAGTGTCGGCGTTAGGGTTAGGTTGTTGTGGTCATCTGTTGTCTTCTGGTATTTTCTCCATAAGCGACCTTTCCTCGACCAATGAGATGAGCGGTAATCTGAATTGTCATACTCGAATTGTCATAAGTGTGCTGTCAGCTCATTGGTCACAAAGCAGGAGAGGGGCTGGGAATTATGTTTTCAAACAAAGCGTTAATTCCATTAAAAGTTATAGACTACTTTTGATTCTCACTGTATTACGGGACAAAGTGCGTCCCTTATTAGCTCAATACGGGACGTGTACTTTTGTTTCGAAATACGGGACGATTCAGTTTTTCAAGGGACGGTTGGCAACCCTATCCTCTACACATCTGTGATGCTGGGGGAGGTAATTAGCTGTAGCTGTTTAACTGCAGGCACATTCCATGTGAGACTCTGGTGTCCTTATCTTCTGAGGGATGTCCACCCCCGGCCATTTGTGTGAAGAAGCTTCTCGGATTCTGTGCTTGCATATGGTGAACCATTAAAGTTAAGCCATACACGCGTGTGGGGAGATGAGCTTTGGATAACCAGGAAATGTGGTTGTAAGCATATATTGTGTGGCAGGAAGTCAGACACACTTGATGACATCTCCGTTTCGGAGTTTTTACTTCCCCTCTTAATTTAACTGTGACTAGTATTTCCAATGGAAATTACACATGACATGAAGAAAATTATACATGATGTAGTAGATTTTTTTAAAGAAAAAAGATAATTTAAAAAAGTATCTCAAGCACTTTAGCAAAATTCTCATGTCATCTGTTTCATAATGTTTAATAAGCTTCATACAGTTAAGCACAATCACTACATGACTGAAACACAAGCATAATCTCTATTAATAAAAATAGTATGCATGTACTGTATGCCTGAATAAAAAAAAAGTGAGATGTTGGAACGCTTTTATTTTTATTTTAGTAGACACAAAACTTACAATAGACAGCTGCTGGGGTTTGGAATCGGAGAAATGTCTGATGGTTCTCAGTCATCCAGGTCATCGTAGTCAAAGGAGCTTGCAAAGAAAAGCGTCTGGACTTCTTTAAGTTGCTTGAAGACGTTTCACCTCTCGTCCGAGAAGCTTCTTCAGTTCTAAGGTCAAATGGTGGAGAGTCCCAGATATAAACCTAGTGGGAGTTTCCCCCCACAGAGGGACAAAAGGACCCCCTGATGATAATTAGTATGAGTAACTTTAAAACTTAGTAGCGGCCGCCATTGTTGGAAACTGGAGTTTGGCTGGGCCGAGCTATGAATTCTGGGATATGGTGGGCCACGAAGGACACACCCGACCCATCCTTCTAATTCGGGGAAAAGGAGGAGTCTACGAATTTGGACAGCCTTCGTCGCGTCGCTGTGACGTAATCGGCCTTAAAATGCGGCCATAATGAGAACAAGATAAAAAGTTCAAAACACCTGGTCAACAACCAGGTAGCCCAACAGTTACTCATTTAACTCTTTTGGGGGGTTTTGATTTTTAAGAAGAGAGTGGCTCTGATATATTTATCATTACTTATTTATTAAAATGTAAAAACAAAAAACTGAAATTGTGTCACATCTGCTTAATTTTGTAAAGCTTGTAAAGCCACAGACTTTTACTTGTTTTCTCTCAGGCTCAGACCAGCACACATTACATCAAACTCTTACAAGTCAAGAAAAGGAGCTGTTGGACAGAAAGACAACTGAGTGGGAAGGATTTTGGTTTTCCAATATATTAGTAATTGTCAGTGACGTTTATATTAATCAGGCTGAACTTTAATCATACTTTAGATCAAATAATTTTGCAGATCATCAGAATGATGGTTGGCAATGCAAACATGGCCAATAATGACAGTTATTGGCCATGTTTGCATTGCCCTTTTTTTAAAATGTACTTTCATGACGTTATTGTGTGTCGGGTGGTGGTCGTGGCTGTCCAGACTGACAAGTGGGACGTTGAATGTCACCTCTCTGACGGAGGAGGAACCTGAGATTGCAAATATGATTTAAAAAAAAAATCCACAGACAGTGTTATATTAATATAACACTGTATACACCATGGTGAGGGTCCTGTACAGCCCAAGAGCGGCAGCATCTCTCTTGGGCTGTACAGCAGCACGGCAGCATCTTCCCTTCGTGTTTGCTTCTTGGCGAAGAAGAAAAGGCCTTTCACAGATTCTGAAACTGAAATACTGCATGCTGGTCGTGGTGGATGTGGTGAAAAGTGATGAAAAAATTAAAGTGTGACACCTGCTATTAAAAACGTACTCCCGTAGGACAGTTCAAATATTCGTAGAGTTGAAGTTCTGGCGTCAGATGAGTTTGAAATGCTGTTAGATGACCTGAAGAAAACTGATGTAATGTCTATAGCAGGAGATCAGACAGAACTGATAATGCACAGTTGTGCGTATATGTCCGTTTTTTGGATGGGAAATTGCTCAGCTTACTACTGTTAGAGGGACACACAGCTGGCCAAATAATGTTTGAGAAGATTTAAGCTCTTCAGGAAAATGGTCTGGATATGAAGCGTGTCTGTATCCATGGCAGGAACAGTGAGTGGTCAGCAAAATATTTCAAAGGGAATTATCAAAATGTTTGTTATTATTTCAAATGTGCAAAAAATAGTTTAGGTATAGCTCCCTTTTTTGTTTAAATGGACCTTTTGGTGTGCATTTGTGATGTCACCAGATTTACAGGGGAAAGGAATGAAAAAAATTTTTTTTTACTTGTTTTCCAATACAGTTGTGTGGGTTTGAAATTGATCATGATCTGCTGCTTACTGGCTTCATATACATACATCCCAGATAAATTCCTCGGTTTGAAAATCTGGCCCAACTAACTTCGTAGTTGAATAGCCATGCCTTAAACATACAGATGACTTCTGTTTGTGACCTTTCACCCTCTTATTTGAGCCAAGGTCAGCCACCAGAATCATCACATCGGTTACAGCTTCAGTTCAGTTTATATGCTGCTCTACTTCATCATTTCTCATTAACAGTCTGCACTTATGTTTCTGATCTTTTGCAGAGCTCCTGTCCGTCATGTTGCTCTCCTGGTACAGTGATGCTGCCCTCTGCTGGACACAGTGGAACCACACCAAGCTCTAAGACTGAAATTATAACCAGTTCCTGTTAACAGGAAACAAACAGTTCTTTATAAAGCTTCAAGTATCAAATATTCACAGTGAGAAGGTGAAACGATTCATGTGGTGCTGAGTCCAAGTGTCTCCATCCACAAGCAGAAATCATGAACCAGCAGCATTCCTTAACATCAAAATATTTATTGGATGAACACGATTAAAATCCATCTCGTCCAATCAGCGTGTAGAACAAAAATTACAATATATACACTCTTTTGTATTTACAGCAGCTGAGGCGAGCAGCCTGTAACGGGAATAAAACCTGAAGCAGGACGAGCTTCATCGTCCGAACATCTCCTGCGAGGCGTAGGTCATGTAGAGGAAGCCGTCCTCATCCTGGTGCTGTTTGTACACCTGAGCCATGGTGAGCGACATGCTCGCCAGCCCTCTGTTGTTGATGAGCAGGTAGAAGGCCTGGCTGGGCAGCAGCGCCATGCGGTTCCTGAGGGGAGGAGCCAGAAGGAGCCACCATTAATCAGAGTCAGCCTGCAGGCTGTTAGCTGCATCAGCACAACAGTGACGCCAGCACAGCTGTTCAGTGAGGCGAGCACGCGTCAGCCATGTGCAGATTCCAGCTATGATTCGAGCATTTCAAGCATTCGTGCTCACACTGGGGGGAGGAGCACATGGAAACTGAGCGAGGGCTGAGTTTAAAGTGAAGCTTGTACAGGTATTCATCTGTCAGAGCCAAGATTATGCAAAAGCTCCATTTGTCAGACTGAGGAGCAAGTGTATGATGAGCGACTGCAGCTGGAGCACCGGCTTCAGTAAAGATACGATCATGTACCACAAAACATGAGACGATCCAAAACATTTGCCCCTAAAGCCACAACTTTGACCCTCTGATCAGACTAAGTAGAGCCCAAAACTCATTCACTCACAACAAGATTTGCTTCAGCGTCTATATTCATACTCTGAGGGGGAATCATCCAACCGTTAGATGAGCCAATTGCTCTTTCCCTTGAGGTCTGATATCCAGGCCTCATTTCTGACAATCAGGACAAGTCACTAAAGCCAAATCAGCCCATCAGTGAACCTGAGCATGTGGAGCTGGTGTGCAGCTTTCTCAGGAAACTCCCACAGAACTTTATCGACACCCAGACGTTACAGTCAGTGGGTACGATTGTGGGGCAGCGAGGCTGAGACACCAGACCTTTGTGTTCTTAAAATAAAACTACAATACGTGTCTTTATGTTCACATGATTACAACTACTGAAAACTCAATGTTCCAAATGACAAACAGTTACTGGACGCAACTCAGGTTCTGTGAGTAGACAGAGCTCCTCGATTGGCTTGAGCAGCCAGCCTGTGTGCTCTGCTCGAGTCAGATCACTGAGTGATAAAGACTCTCGCAGACATTACAGAGGTCTAAGGTTTGACAGACATGGATTAACTGTTAAGACACATCCTGTCACTTCATGTTTACACAGCAGCTTCCTCAGGCCATCATGGCCGTCACAGATCCTGCTGTGTAAGCATAAACAACAACAAAGGGGTCAATAAAAGTGAAAGAGCAAAAGACTCCAAGTCAGGGGTGTCCAACTCCAGGCCTCGAGGGCCGGTGTCCTGCAGGTTTTAGATCACCCTGGGGCTTCACACCTGAATCACATGATGAGTTCATTACCAGGCCTCTGGAGAACTTCAGGACATGTTGAGGAGGTCGTTTAGCCATTAAATCAGCTGTGATGGATCAAGGACATCTAAAACCTGCAGGGCACCGGCCCTCGAGGCCTGGAGTTTAACACCTGTGCTCCGGGGGGGGGGCGTAAGACTCTGGAATAAAAGCTTCTCATTTTTAAAATAAACATTAACTGATGAATTCACCAGGAAAACATTTCTCCTCAGTGTAGAACTGAGGCGTGAGTATTGTTGAGCTCCGAGTTCGTGTTAAAGGACTCCAGCATGTGTTCAGTGAAGCTTGCAGGTACCGGTACCTGATGATGGTGAGGAACTGCGTCATGGTGAGCTCCTGCGGAACCAGGAACTTGGTTTTGTCCAGCGGAGGCAGATACTTTTCCTTGTCGTACCTCTCGATGATGACCTGCAAGGCGCAGTGAGTGGGTGAGAACATAAAACACACCTTCTCGGACTCCGCGAGCCCCACCGCGCGCTTACCGGGATCTTGTTGGGGAACTTGGCCCTGATGCCCGCCACTTCCCGTTTCCTCGTTGCTGTGGACAGAAGAGAGACAGTGAGTTTGCTGGACATCAGTGTTGCTGCTGCTCGCGGCGGTGCCGGTTACCTAAACTCTTCCTCAGCTTGAACGGTTTGCTGTGCGGCTGACTTTTCTCGCGCGACGCCATGGTACGTGACGTAGAGCCGGGTCCACATGCTACGGAGCGAGCGCGAGTTAAATAGAGGCTGCAGCGCATCAGCTGATTAGCACATGGCCGCATGAGCGCGATTGAATTAGGTTAGAGTGCGGAGCAGGGCCGGCCCCAGCAGCTTTTAGGCCCAAGGGCAGCAGACAGCCCCCTCCACCCCTCATCCTGGTTATTAAACAGGATTATTGATAATGTGCCTCTGAGAGAATTTAGAAAATGTTTAATGTTTTTCTTTAAGGACAGAATTTGTTCACCACAGTTACCACATGTTTTTGTCTTGTGGTAGAGTTGTTACTCTTCCACATTGAAAGGAGCTGAGGTGCCTAGGTGGTTCAGCATCTGCCTCAGATGCCTCTTGGGTTAGATCGTTAAACTGCCATCGCAGAGAGCCACAGCCAGAGAAGCAGATGGATGATGGATTAAAAACTTGAAATTTAATCACATCAGATATTTAGAAGACAGAGTTCTTAACAACTCATGACCTCTATAATGTAACCTTGATGACACAGCTTGGGGGAGGGGGGTAACCACACAGTGAACCTCCTGAGGTTGAGACTTTTCTTTGCAGGAGTCCTGGGCAGAGAATCAAGCAAGGGGAGAATGCTCCATGGAAGGGAACCAAGGCTGCCTTCAGCCACTGTGCTCTATAGGCGACTAGTCTTTAAAATTAGCTGCTGTAACAACCAGCTTTTAGAAAAATAATGTGTTTCTTTTCCTCTTCAGCATCATCCGGGTACATAAACCTGAACCAGATCAAGGTAAATCATAGCAAACTGACTATGTAACAGGCGCTCTTCTTCACTTGGACCTTCCTCTGCCAATCACCTGCCACCAGCCAACCATGCAGGAACATTCAGGGCAGGGCAGTTTGAATTTCTAGAATTGTTTCACATCGACTGTTGGAGAAAAAAATGAATTACTGACCGTAAAAGAATACTTATGATTCTAACTGATCACTGATGACCAATGTATAGTTTTTGTGCTGTTTTCCAACCTATTTTGCTGTTATTGTCTCTTTGTATTCTTCTTCTTCTTCTTCTTCTTCTTCTTCTTCTTCTTCTTCTTCTTCTTATTATTATTATTATTATTATTATTATTATTATTATTATTATTATTATCTTTGTCGTTTGAGTCTATTTATATTGGGCCAGTCTAAAGTTAACAGCAGTTTATGAATGGGGGATGCTTACTATTTAAATTGATATTGAAATCAACAGGAAAATAATAAATACATCCAATACATTCAAACAGAATTCAGATCTGTTTATTTATTTTTTACTTAATGTTTATTTTAATAAATAAAACAACAATAATAATAAGAGCGCTTCAGCTATTATATTTTGAAAATCCGGACAGGATGTGGTTGCTGCGTTCGTTCCGGCAGCTCGACTCTCCGCCGCTTTGACAGCTGGCTCGAGCAGGAGTTGTTCGGTTGATGGACCGCATTTTCCTGCGGAGGATATTTCACTGAAGCGGGAGTCAGCACCGGACTGAAGCCGCCCCGCATCGCTCACGGTCCAGCCATGGATGAGCAGGCGGGCCCCGGTGTCTTCTTTAACACCAGCGGCAGCTCGGGCTTACCCGGCGCGGGGAACGTTAAAGCTCCGCAGCCCGGGGACGGCGGCGGAGAGGCGGCCCGGGCTCAGTACAGCATCCCGGGGATTTTACACTTTCTCCAGCATGAGTGGGCCCGCTTCGAGGTGGAGAGGGCCCAGTGGGAGGTGGAGCGGGCCGAGCTGCAGGTAAGCAGCCTCTCGGTCGCAAGGGGTTTCATTGTTGAGGTTGCTAGCAGAACGGAGAGGCGCTGTACCGAAGTCCATTGGAGAATGTGGAAATTGTACTTAAAATCGATTATCGGTGAATACATCGTCAGAGTAAAGTAAAAGTTGTAGTTTACTTTGATAGAAAGTGTTTTTCGTTTAATTCGGCATAGGTTTAAGCCAATAAAACGTATGTTTTTGTGTAATGTTTTTAACTTTTTGGAGGCTAGGTGCAGTTTGCATGTGCCTTGTCGCGCACGGGGCTCAATACGCAGAATGACGCACATTCATTAAGTAACATAATGTTATGTGTTTGTAAGCGCTTCTTCTCTAATCGTGTTATCGCCGAATTCACGCTCTGATTCCACTGTTTCTAGATGCGGTGCTCGGTACTGGTTTTACTGTTCGTTTCCCAATGTCAAGCGGGATGTGCGAGAATTGCGTAATATTTAAATGGCAGTTTCGCCTTATGCTGTATTCGCTGCGCTCTCTGCTAAGCAGGCTAGCTGCGGGTGACATTTCAGTCATTCCAGCCGGCTCTGTGTGGGTGTGAGCAGCTACCTGTCATGCAAGCTTACGTGTGTCCGCAGCCAGGTCACCTGAGACGTGCCAGGTTTACCTGAGCGGGGCAAACGTGCACGTAGAGCCGTGCTTGCTTTTGTTTGTGGGTTGTTGTTTTTTGGTTGGTTACCGGAATCGGTTAGTTTCCCAAACCGCCCCAGGAGGGCTTTGTCCCACAAAGATCAGTGTGTGTTCAGTTAAACGTGTCCGATAATGGACGCATACCGATAATGGGCGCGTGCACGCTGCGTGATCCCGTCCAGTCACGAAACGTTTGTGTGCAGATTTAAAAGCTGCAACCTTAAACCGAGACCCTGCCGGTGTTTTCCTCTCAGTGTGGAGCAGAGCCTCCGTGGGACAGCATGCAGGGCTCTTTATCCTGCTTTAAAAGAGGGAGGTCTGCATACGTACAGTCAGAGGTCATGTTCAAAAATGAATTCAACATATCTGCAGTGGCAAAGTGAGTCAAAGCATTTAAAAGGCAACAAAAACATTTTCACTTTAAAATGTTCAGTAGTGTCCGTGCTGCAGGAGTTGAAGAGCAGAGTCAGAACATCATAGCGCTGCTTTCTGATGACAGATTTAGTTTATTTTGACAATTTAAACACAAACAAAAAAACAAACATCCCTTTTAATTAAAGTTTGAGCCACTTAGCGACAGGCGGCAGATTATTGGTGTCCACTGCCTCTTCAGTTTATTATCCTGTGGAAAATAAAATGGCTCATATACCTCCCATTATTCCGGATCACTGACACTAAACATGTTTTTAATAACAGACAAACGTAGCCTGTGACGCTCAGCTCTTTGCTTGTTTCTGAGAGTCATCCTACAAAACCAGTTGGGTTAGCGTCATTAGCACAGTCCTTCTTTTCACTCAGTCAGGGGTGAAGTTTTGAATCCAGACTCAGAGATGTCCTCCACTCCCTGTAGGACCAGCGAGGTCAGAGCTGTGTCTGCAGACGTGGAGGTGAAAAGAAGCCTCCTGTAAGGCTTCCTGCTTTCACTGCTCACAGATCAGATCCAACAATCGTAACGGCGCAAAGGTCGGCTGCCTCCCAGCGAGTGCCTCGTGTGTCTGGGGTCAGTCCCACCTGTCCTCGCTGAGCACCGTCATGGTCACAGTGCTGAATGATATCAGGGCCCGCCTTCATGCAAAGTATAAATTTGAAAGAAATGAATGGTTGATGCAACGACCCAGCATGTAGCCCCTTCTGTAGGAGGGATAACCTGCAGTGATGTTTCCTGCGTGACCTCATCAATCAGTCTCATCCCTGTGGAGGATGGACAGACGCTGACTCTACGTTACGTCGTAGAGGAGCTCGTGGTCCTTTGACTGTAAGCGCCGATCTGCTACTTGTTTACATGACCTGTTTACATGACTGTGTGCTCACCTTGGTATTTTTGGTTGTAATTTATGTTTACTGTAATGGACGCACAAGTAGTAGAAGAAGAACGCATCTCTAACTTTTGTTCTGTTGGAGTAAAGTTTTCATTTCCTGTTTCTGGGGTGAATTCCTCGGTGCAGGGGTGACTCTGATGCTTCTGATGAAATAACAAACGCCAAAACGATCGATGCCATCATATTTAATGGCTGAAATCTCTTCGTTTGCACTTCCAGCAGATGTTTTGTTGCAGCGTTATAAAATCAGAGTGTATCGATCCCTGCTGTGCATGTGTGGTGCAGGTGAGCGTTTCCTCCTGTGAAGGATGCCGGGCAGTGAGTCAGACGATCTCACGGCGCGTGGGACGCTTCACGCTCATGTCTTACATAAGCTCGAGTCATCGTCGGCCGAGCTTCACTGACAGCCAGCCCGTAAAGGAATCACTTCCTGTGTGGCGGCTCAGCTGGTGCACCATTTATCCCCCCCTCCCCCCTCCCCGGCACAATCAGATAGCAGGCGTCTCTTTGTGTCTCTCAGCTGTCTGAGTGGCTTTGATGATAAAGACCTGGAGGGGGTTGGAGGGGGGTGACGATTGGAGCGGGACGGCGCTGGCTGGCCGACGAGGCCGGAGACCAATTTGAGCCGTAAATCCATCTGTTCTGGTGCAGACGGGCTGCATGTCATCACGGGCTGAGACGGAGCGTGAGTGTCACTTCCTCTGAGGTAATCCTCCGCAGGGGAGAGGAAGAGGAGGAAGAGGAAGCTGGCACACAAGAACAGGAGAGATTACTCACAGTCTATTGTCCACAAACAAAGAGACAGGGCTGGAAGCTCTGAGCGACCAAGTCTGATTCCCTGTTTCTCGTGTGTGAGTTCACGACACCAGTAAAGACCAGTTAGGCAGGAGCGGTCATCAAAGACGGCGTCTGCAAACACCGTCCAGAGGTCTGTTTCAGGACAGCTAGCAGCCACCTATCAGTCGGAGAGGCCACGCCCCCTCTCACAGCCACCTGTCAGTCGGAGAGGCCACGCCCCTCTCACAGCCACCACCTGTCGGTCGGAGAGGCCACGCCCCCTCTCACAGCCACCACCTGTCAGTCAGAGAGGCCACATTTGATTCCTTTAGCCTGAAAACTTCGTAAAATCTTTAAAAAGTTCCGGTTTAAGCAGTTCACAGATCAACGAGCTCGTCTCAGATGTTTTCAGGTGCAGCCAAAACCTGGCGTGAACGTTTTCTTCGTTCCTCTGAATGAAGCTCAGCTTCATCCTACTGACAGGAAACAGGAAGTTGTTTTTTTCTTTGTTTTTTTAAACTCCAGGTCGTCTCTGTCAGAAATATTCGAACCAATCTTGTGATGTTACCGGCAGCCAGTTTTATTCTTCCCTCTGTGCTGTTTTATAAAAATGTCTTACCAAGACCCTAGATCAGGGGAGACCACGAGAATTCTGGGTAATTGTGCAGCTGACGGCCTGTGTGGACGTTACTGTTGCTCGATTACACCTTCAGATAAAATAAAAAGGTTTTTTTATGACACGAAGAAGAAGTCATGCGTGAGCAGGGGGAAGTTTGCCACATCGAAAAGGCTCGGATGAGCTTTCCAAAGTTCTCCAAGTTGTGCCTCCATCGCTTGTGTCCAGATCACACGCTGCACAGCCGTGCTGCTCCGTCTTTTTCACCGACGTTTACGTGTTTGCGCGTGAGCAGTGTGAGCGGCTGTGGTGAGAACCTCACGAGCGATTGATGATCGGGAGCTGGTCGTGAGGTGTTAATCGCTTCTCGTTACCCCACGTATACTACACGACGCACGATGAAGGCCAAAATCGGTCCGATCACCAAATCGGTCGCACGACTCAAAAATCGTCTCAAAATGGGCCAAAAACCGCACAGTGTGAGCCCAGCATTAGAGCAGCAATGTTTGTTCGCTCAGAGAAAGAAAAAAAGGCTGCAAAAGTACAGGGAGGACTGGGAAAAACACCTGGCTGGGAAAATGCATGGTAACACCTATAAAGCGCACTGCACTGTGTGCCGGCGCACTTTTTCCATAGGCATGCTTCTAGTGGTGGGCACATGAAGAACATGAGGGGCGTGACAGCTCGGGGAACCCTTAACCAATTTTTTGTCCACCAGGCCACGGCAGAAGCAGATATGGTATGTAAACACTGGTTTGTTGTTTAAACCCTCTGGTTAAGGTTAATATGGGCATGTGCAGTCAATATCAGCGCTATGTGGCCAGAAGTGTGATAATATAATTTATTTTGTGTAATAAACAACTGCAAGGATAGATGATTACAACAAATAGATGACTAATACATAAAAGTAATACATAGATGAATAATGATGATGAGTTATGATGCTAATCATGGGAACAAGCGGGTTTACAAACAGGAGCAGCTGATTAGCATTAGAAAAGCTGAAATAATACCTCAACTGAAGCCGATTGTACTAAATGCACTAAATGTGCACAGTTACAAGAATATTTTTCTTTCTATTGTTTTCTATTAATTTATATAATTTTAAGTTAAGCAGGACAGAGTTCTTTTAAAGAAAGATTTACTTATATTCTCAAAAGTTAAGCATGACAGGCTTCTGTTTAAGAAAGAGACCTGTTTTACTGTGTTAATGTTGTCATTTTGAGCTAAAAATAAATGGCTAAATGATCATTTGTTTCACATATGGTCATATCACAAAGAATATGCATCTGCTTAAATCAAATTCAAGTCAAAGGGTTAAAAAAATAATTTCACACACAAAAAAAGAGCTAGAAAATTCACCACACTGGGAAGGGTGAAGACAACTGGGTCGCCCGGCCCTGGCCACGAGGTGTCCCTTATTTATCTTTCAGGGAGTTGGCAACCCTAGTGTGGACGCAGTCAGCCTGCTTGATCTGCTGCTGCCTCCAACAAAACCAAGATGCGCTTCTTCAGAGAGCGTTGGTGAACCTGCAGCCTGCTGTGCAGTAACGCGCTGTAATGTAGACGTGTGAAGGTTCAAAAACACTGATTTATTCAGCCGACTGTACTCGGACTTATTAACAGGTGGTAGAGCTGTAACTCTGAGCTGACGGCAGCATTATTCTGGATGAGACAGCAGCAGGTGAAGTTTAACTCTCCACGCTGAGACTTGATTCTGCTTCAAAGTGAACAATCGGGGCACAAAGAGAAATCTTGTATTTGTAACAAATAATATTAAAGCTGAGGCCGAGCGATGGGCTGCACAGCTAACGAGTTCTGAAATCAGCACGACTGAAAAATATTCATAATCGTTGCTGCGTGCACGAATCACAATGAACGACAGACGGACAAAACAAACAGACGTCTGGCACAGCAGGAGGGAAAGAGCGTGTCCCTCCACACGGACCATCCTCAGCAGCAACACCTGCCAACAAGCTGCAGCACGATGAACGCATGAGGGCCAAGAGCAACAGCGCAGTGCTCGGTAACTTCATCCATCCGCCGTCGGGTTATGGTGGCAGCAGGCAGGTATCCCGGTCGTGCTGTCCGGTTTTCCTGACGGATCCCGAGGCTTTCCCAATTCTGGAGTCTCTTCCTGCTCTTCCCCAAACTTGTTCTCCACCCTTTCGTTACTTGTAAATAGAGATGGCACAATACCACTTTTGTATGCCTGATACCGATAATATGGAAATCTGCAGATTCCGATATAGTTCATTTTTTTTAATCAATAACACAATTTTTAAATTTCTTGCTGCATTTTGTATGAGTTCATACTCAAGTTTAACAAACTAAACTAAACTAAAGCTACTCAGTTACACCTGTATGCAAAAAGCACACTGCACCCCAAATATTTCATAGATCAGCAAAACTGATCAATCTAAGAAACTTAAACCTGCAGCATCCTCCCTGTTCTGGTGTTTTAAAGAGTACTTAGGTTGTTTAGTATTTCCACTAACTAATAGGGTCGCCAACTCCCAGCAAAAAAAAAAAAAGGGAACCACCCCCACCCTCCGCCTTGTGATGCTTAATCGACGTAATCAACTGTAATTTAATGTGTTTAAAATAAAATGCACGGAAATCAATTATTTTTCCACAATAATTAAATAGATTCAACATCTTTCTTCAACAAAATTGCAGACTGCACAGATGGTACCTTCCCAAAGGAAAAAGTACTATAGCTTACTAGGGTATATTAGACTTAACAGTCACTACATACAGTAATGGACTTCTATTCATTTTACATCAGATTAAAACTTTGGGTGTCAGATAATTATTTATTAAAAGCTCGACATTTTAAATGAGAATAAGAAAGAGACGTATGTCTTTGTGCCCCCTTTTCCCTGTTCATGCCCTATCGGCCCCCCTGGCTAAACTTTGCTAGATCCGCCCCTGCACAGTTACCTGTAATTAGAAGTAATTAGATTACTGTTACTTTCCCGTAAGCACGCTGCGTTACCAATCCGTGATTTTGATTGTAAGAATGTCTCATGACAATGACATCTGAGCTTGTGCAGATCAATGGATAACACGGAGTGATGGCGAGCGTACGACCACGCAGCGTTTAAAGTGTGGAAGTACTTGCATTACTTTGAGTTTGATTCTGTAAAAAAGTGACACAAACATCAGCGTCCACTGTGCGCTCTGCGTGGGAGGAAAACGTCTTTCTACAGCGAAAAATGAAACTTCAAATCTGAGCGAGCGCGCTGCCACGGGAACGTGACACTCACACAGTCCCTGTCTCAGTGACGCTGCGGGACAGAGCTCTGATTGGCCCGACGGTTTTGCTCACTTGATAAAAACTAATCAAAGCTGCACACACGGTGGGAAGGTTCGTCAGCCAGAGCGGCATCTCTGTGCTTTGTGTCTAAATAATGCAGCATGAGAAGAAGAGCAGCTAAGCGTGTTATGCAACGCCGAGCCAGACCGTCCTCTGCCTTTAGCACAGATGAGCTTCGACAACAACACTTCCTCCGTCTCTTTGTGCGACAACAAAAACGCTCCCCGGCCTGGATTCCTGCAGCTCAGTGCGTTCATGTGAAGCTGCCGTATGAGGAATGGCATGTACACCTGCTTGTTTTGCGGGCGTTGGCGAATGTCGGCCCAAGCCACGCCTCAGCGCTGTGACCAGGCTCTGTTTAAACGGGCCTTTAGCCAAAATCTCTGCGGACAGGGGCGCCCTCAGCCTGACATGCTTACAGCACCAGACACACTGTTTGGGAAGTCTGAAGTAGGAATCATCCGATCAGATCACAGAGGGTCAGAGGTCAGATAAACTGGAGCCTTCTCGTGATGCGTTTGGGTGTTGCTGGGATATTTCGACTTCTCTCCACTGAGACAGGGAAGTGAGTTCAGTGTGATAACACAGTGAACTGCACTGAATCCAACTTCAGCTGCAGTGGAAGAGTCGGTTTAGCTCAGGAAGCAGCTGTCACAATAAGATCTGTGCAGGTCTCCGAATACTAAAAAAGAGGAGCTGCAGGGCTTTGTTTCCTCCTCTGGCACAGGAGACACTGGAGCATCCTGTATGACAGAAGAGGAGATGAATGTGTCCCACACCTGCTGGGCGCGTGGATTCATCACAGAGTGGATTTTGGGGCATGTGGGGTGAAAAATTACAACCATTGGTGCCTCGAATCACAGAGGTTGTTATTTTGACACCAAAGAAAATGATAGTATGACAGGTTGCCAAGCAACACATATTATTTACATACGTTTTGACATGATGGCTGCTGCAACATGAGGCAGAGCGAGCTCGCCATGATTGTTAGATAAAAACACGAGGAGCGTCATTACTGCAGGGCTCAGCGGGTCAGGGATGGAGATCCGAGCGGGTCGATGGCGAGGGAGCGTCGCTGAACCGAGAGGAGCAAATAAAGCGAAAACCGGAGCAACGACGGGCTTCAGGCCTCAGGAGGAGTGTGGAGTGATAAAGCTTCGCTGTTGCTCTTCCTGTGTTAGAGACGGTGCTGCAGGAGAGGAAATCAAACTAGCCTTAACTCACATTTGATTTTGGAAATCTTCAAAAACAAAAAAAGAGGAAATTGTGAGGGCGGGGTCACGCAGGTCGAGCGGGTCACGCGGGATCATGCGGGTGTGTTAGCCGATTCCCAGATTCCACAAAGGAGAGTTTGCGTTTCCTAATGAAGGACAACAGAAACTAGACGAGACGGGGAGCTGCTCGGCGTTCTAGATGTTCAGACTCTCCTCTTTGTTCTGCTCAGCCTTCCTCCTCCTCCTCCTCTTCGAGCGTTTATGTTGTTCTAATTAAAGTCTGGTCGGCTCCAGAGCGGCACGTCTGCGGTTGACGTTCCCTGAGGGAAAGCGGCGAGTGGGCCTCATCACAGCGTTTTTCCCGCCCCCCCCCCACCCACCCCCGCCTCGCTTTCTGCCTCTTGCTTGATCTCGTCTCCTCTGGCATCATATCAGAGATCTTCTTCATCCGTCTCATTTTTCCCCCCACTCTTCTCCTCCCAGCTTCCATCCAGCTCCTCGCCTCCTTTGTAAAATCACTCGTGGAGTTTGGTGTTATGGCGATGACGCCAGCGGCGTGGGCTGCTCCAGTTTGCCGCAAATCTTTGTGCAAAACAGAAATGAGACGACAGGAAGATCGTTACAGGAAATGAAGGAGGGTTGGACTGACAACAGGAGGAGGCTTTGCTTTCCCCGCCTCCCCGCGTCCTCCTTAGGGATGGGTACCGGTGTCCGGTGCCATGATGGCACCGGTTCTGACATAAACGGTAGTAACCAGACCGAAAAGCAGCGCACATTTCGGTTCTTTATTTCGGTGCTTTTTTTTCCTGAGCTGTGATACACTTTAGATTCTAGCCAATCATTTTACGTTTCCGAGGATAGTAGGCGGGTCCAGGTACGTACGTTCTTTTAGAGCAGAGCTACAGATTAAAAATGTCCAAGGCGAAGCGGTCAAAGTCTGGCTGTACTTCACAGCAAAAGATGCAAACTCAGCAGCAACAAGTGCTTTAAGCTGATACTGTGATACTGTCAAAGGAGGTAACACCTCGAATCTGATGAAACACCTGGCGACGCATAGCGTTTTTTTTAAAAGCCCAGAAATGCGCCGTATTTGATAGCTTGCTGCGAGACCTCACACCGAGCACATCTACTGCGGGTGGGTTGCCTGTTATGCAACATCCCCCAAAAACATGAAGAGGAGAGTCCTGGCCCCTAGCCCTGCCAGTGTAGCAGAAATGATGAGGATGATGATGCAGCAGCAGCCGTTCTTCTCTGCGTGAGGAGCTTAATGTTGTTCGTGTGTAATTTACGTTGAGTAGGCTAACCACGTTATTACATTAATGCATGTAAGGTGAACTAGCAAACATCATCATAGCTACATGCGGCTGTCTTCCTGTTTGATGGCAGATACTCCCTTCACCCTGGCCAAAAAGGCTAAAATGACCAAAGAAAAAGTGGAAAACAGTTAAACATGAGAGGTTTTTAGACAAAGTTTGTGTTTTTTCCATTGTTTAAGCACTGCTTCCAGCCAAGAGTGATGCCATATATGCCCCATAGCTGCAGAAAAGGCTAACATTGTTGTCTTTTTACAAAAAACAGCTGAACATGAGAGATTTTTGGACAAGTTTGTGTTCTCCATTCTTTAAGCACCGGTTTGAGCACCGTTTGAGCACCGGCACCGTTTCAAAAGTACCGATTTGGCACCGGTATCGGATAAAACCTAAACGATACCCATCCCGCGTCCTCCTGCTACAAACATCTGAATGTTTCCAGTCTGTGTTTGAGAAACGTAGCGGAGTCTCTTCTGTTAGCTCAGCACAGTGAAGACTGGATATCTGGACGTGGCGTTTTCAGCGGCAGAAAGTTTCAGCCTGAGGTGATGGGTAACGCGGGGAGGGTTTATGGAAGCGCACGTCTGTAAAGGAAAGAGCTGATTTTAGTGCGAGGTGGGACTAAATGAGAGCTTCTGGGACAGAACGCACACGCTTTTTTATTGGCTGCCTACAGCATCATCATCATCATTTCTTTGCTCTGACCCAGGAACCCCCCCCCCCCTCACTCGGCAGCTTTCCTCTCCTCCACCCTCCCTCCTCGTCTCCTGGAGGAATAATCCCCTCATTGCTCCAGATTTAAGCGAGGGAAATCCCCCTCGTCCCCAGTCCCAGAACGCTGTGTTTGCTTAATGCCCCTGCAGCGAGGGAGGAGGGCTGAGAGTCATTCAGTCGGCGTGTTTGAGCCGCTGCTGATGGAGGTTAAACGGGCCACAGAGTGTCGATAGCTGTGTGACCTTTCTGTCACACGGAGGCTGAAAACTCGATTCTTGCAGCTCACATTCTCTCTGCGGCAAATCCAAAACCAGTTTTCAGATGGATTTCAATCTCTCGCTCTGCTGTTGCTTCCAAGAACGTAACCGTGCTGAGAAACGAGGAAATGCAGGGACCGCCATCGCCGTCGGCTGTTTTTGGCTCAGTGTTCGCCGCCTGATACACAAACTGTTTGTCTCTGTCCATCATTTCAGCCGTCGTGACACCTGTTTATAACTCACCTGTTTAAATTCTATTAAGTATTAAAGGTTGCATTATTAGGGGGCGTGGCCTCTTTGACTGACAGGTGGATGGTGACACAGGCGGCTGTAGCTGCTGGCTTCACCTGAGCTGGAACCCTGGACCGTGTTAGTGCTGTTGGAGCCTTTTGGAGCATTTTTAATGACATCATGTGACCAATAACATGTCTGCTGAGCATCCGAGGAGGCGGAGCTCCAGGTTTGGTGTGAGATATTCTAGGGTTTTGATTGGATGTTGCAGATTAGCAGGTCTCTGCGTCTCTGCTTTAAGCATCAGATTTTATTCAGTCAGACTTGAAACCAGCGACTGAGACATAAACTGGTCAGGAAAGAGTTTACCCGGCTCACCGTCCAATCACAGTCTGTGTTACATCCAGAGGTGTCGCCCCTGCTGCTCAGATGCAGATTTAAGGCTTTGAATATCTTGTGTATTTGATAAAGAGCGTGATTTGAAGCAGCAGAATCGTTTGTTTTCATATTGAATCTGCAGCCCGTCAGGATTCGGAGGTCTCGTTAGTGATCTGTGAGTTTGTTCTGGGCGATGAGCCGCTCAGCTGTGCGTCCTCCCACGCCGCCTGTCCAGCAGGATGGAGGTGTTGCTTATGTCTCGCTGAATCTCAGAGGTGAAGATGCCGACTGCTGCAGCTCGTCAGGAGAGAAATGTTCACTGCTGGATATTGACTTTCTCCACAAATGACATCAGTTAGTCAGCCGTCATCCCACAACACTTTATTCCACCCGTACTGTGGAAACGACAACCTCTATTTATCGGCTGTGTGCAATCCGACTATTTCCTCTTAGTGTGTTTATGGTGTGTGTGAGTAACTAACTGCACATACGCTGAGCTGTTTATGTCCCAGGCATCTGAAAGAAAAACGATTTTTTGTATCAGTCGGGCCACCTGCAAACGTTCGTTCTGAGGCGAGAGGCTCACCTGTCCGCGTCACGTGCAGGTGTCTGCGCAGCGAGCCAAACTCATGTAAACTTTCTCTGTCGACTCAAATAGACGAATCTGTGATCTCCGTGGCGAAAATCCCTGAGGTGGGATTCTTCAGTCGGTCAGTAAAAGTACACTTTCTTTCTTTCTAATGTGGGAGGAGCTTGTTGATGAAGGTGACTTCCTGGGAGGGACAGAAAATACCTGACGCCAGCCTTCGGACTCCTGCACGTCGCTTTGGCGGCTGCAGATATTTGTGGCTTTCCAGCGTGATTAGACGGATGCGAGTGGCGTGCGAACGCATCATCACAGCAAACATCGATTAGCAAAGGTCTTCGAGCTTCACCTCCGATGTGACAGCAGCAAAGCGGCGCGGTCAGGAGGTCGTTTGAGGACATTTTGGGATCAGCCCACAGATTCGGACGACTCATGTCGCCACCAGTCGCTTCAACTAAAACACCTCACAAGTCACTGCTTCCTCCTGTGCTTTTATTCTGAAGTTTGGGCTGAAGCGGTCTGACGTTTCCTGCAGCGTCGGCATCATTGAACCGTTTTTAATGCACGACTGCTCTGCCTGGAAATAAGCAGCCGTGCATCAGCTTCAGTTTTGGTTATTAAGCAGCTGTTTGTCCGTTTTCACTGGACTAGCTCAGCGTTTATATCAGGAAGTGCTGGCGTGCACACTGGGGGCTTCCACTGGGATCAGCTCGCGTTCCCTTTTATGTTTAAGATAAGGAGTCGTTTTTATGAACGAAAGCGGCTCCTTTGAATTTCGCCTCCCTCTGCGATCCGATGTGGAGCGCCGACGCGCTTCTATAAATGAAACAAAGACTGATGGGAGTTCTGAACAAGTGGGTT
>NC_137948.1:1082500-1197500 GCF_963969265.1 Rhamphochromis sp. 'chilingali' | reverse complement strand
GGACAGCGGCATGGTCAGGTACGACGCCAGGAGGTGAAATAAAAATGCCACACAGCAAAGCGTGCGTCGTTACAAAACCCCGTTTCTCCCGCAGTAAGCCCGACGTGTCCGACTCGGCCACCGTGCTGGAGGCCTTCAAGTTCATCGAGAGCGCCGCAGCAGAGTTCAGCGACGAGGACGAGGACGAGGACAGCGAGGGGAGGGACAAAACCATCCTGGACCTGGCTGCAGTAAGAGGCTGACACACTCCCATCATTTCACTTTTTCTTAATGTATGAGATTATTTTCACTCTCTGTAACTGTGGATGAAAGTGTGCATTCCCAGTTTCCACAGGGTCTCTGTGTGGCTGTGCCTGCAGACCCCGATGAAGCCCGCTCACTGTGAGGAACGTGTTCCTGTGTGCTGACTGCTTCGTCTGTAACGGAGAGCACAGGAATGTCATTAGGATGTTCCTCATCTTACAAACGCGAGTAAACCACAGCTTTCAGTCTGTAAAAATCTGGAAACGGCACGTTTATGTTTTTCATGTCCAAACTGAGACCACGTGTGATTTTTAAGTAATAATATTGTCGTCATAAGAAGCATTTATGGAGCTCGTGTGGGTGCTGCAGGTGCTGCCCAGCCTGGAACTCCATCATCTCCACCATCATTGCTTGGGCTGCATATCTGCGAGCGCTCGCCTTCAGAGTAAAAGCTGAGCCTGTTGAAACGTGTGTGCTTCAGCAGTAAGACAAGGCTTTTACTTTGAAGGCGAATGTCCTCAAATGGCAAATATTTACAGATTCGTCGGTGTCTTCTGGAGCAGGACGGTTTCCTCCTTGTAGCCACTTTGACGCGCCGACTGACAGCAGTCACGTTTCTCCCGCTGCGTGACCTCCGGGCACGTGTAAAACTTAAAACCTGTAAACATCAGCTATAAAAACGTGGCTTTACCTTTGCACAGATGGTGAGAAAGAAACACTCGTCAACGCCGTCTTCCACGACCTCTGACCTCAGCGATGACCTGGACACGGAGGAGGCGCTGAAGGGTTTTGATTTCTTGGCGAGTCCAGACGAGCTGGACGGATCGCCCGAGTCAAGGAGCGGGGATGACAGCGGCGAGTGGGGTGAGTCGCCCGATGGGTTTCAGAGCATCAGAACGTTAGCGAGTGAAGCTTTAACCACAGTGGTAAAAGACGACTCCGGAGTTCAGAGCGTGAATGCAGGAGGACCCGCAGTCGCGCCCTGTGGAACTCCAGTTTCCTGTCTACAGCGACCTGCAGGTCACTGGCAGATTTGAGGCAAACTTGACCTTTAGAAACTTTTCTTAATGTTAATAAGTTGGAGGAGTGAGGTTAGAAAGAGCAAACAGGAAGTGTCTTTGTTTTGTCAAGCATCCGTGCAGCACCTGTGAAAGCTGTGAGTTTAATTCTGATCGTTTTTAAACGAGTTTGTAATAAAGTTACGTTTCAGCTCTTTTTTGCAGACGTCTTTTTCGTGAAGGTAAAACAAACCGAAGCTCGTCCTGACCCGCCGTCCTCTGTGTTTACATAAAGAAACCCTTTTTCTGCTGTTGCTTAGCAACCGGTCCAGTGTCATTCGGCCAATGACGGAGAGCTCCCCACGCGCTCGGTGATTCAACACTCGAGTCGAGATAGTAAAGGAGCGCTGACTCAGTGCAGCGGGTCTCACCGCAGTGCTGTGTGCTCACGGCGTGAAAGGCCGCAGCGCCGAGCTTCGTCTCCGCTTTAACGCCGTTTCCATCTTGAAGTGCGGTCTGTGACGCTGCCTCCGCCTTCACACTGAGATATTACAGCAGCCGAGCGCAGATAAAACCCGTTTGGCTGCTCGGTTATGATGGAGCTGCCCGTCTCAGCTCCATCGTCCTCTCACCTTTCATTCAGCTCGCCGTTACCATGGCAGCTTCCGTCACTGCACGCTTATCTGTGGAGCCCGGTGTGCCCTTTGACCTTGTACAGATAATGCTTGTCCCCATCAGACTGCTTCTACACCTGTGGAACTGCGCCCCCTACAGCGGAGGAGAGGCAGAGTCTGAACAGCCGGTTTACTGTTTAAAATGTAGAAGCTCATGAACAGAAGAAGGTGAATAACTGCAGGATTAACAGGAAACAGAATAAACTGACTGCGTCTCGACTCTCATGGTTTTTTACAGAAAGCATCCTTTGTCTCATGACTTGAGCGTGAAAAACACCTTTAAGCTGTTCAGACGGCGCAGATCAACTCGCTGCATCACGATGTGAATGTTTGATTTCTCTGATGATTCACTGGAGGAAATGTGAAAAAAGCGCGTTCACGCTTTCAGCTTCACGTGGGACGAAGCGTCCAGCTGATTCCTTCTGGGTCTGAGTGTTTTCTGCGAGGGACAAAAACATCGTTAATCCTGGACCCGCTCGTACAGACACAGATTCAGCACATTTTTAAAGTTGATGTAAGACGGTGAGCAGATTCTGTGAGGTCGCCTTCGTCTTTGGTTGAGGTTATCTGGGATGAATGGTACAGGAGGAATCTTTGCATCCTTCTCGCCTGTAGGAGGCGCTCAACTCGCTGCCTCTGCAGCCGTCGTCGTGTTTCCGCGGGACGCGGTTAGCCGAGGTTTCACAGGAGGGAGGGACCGCTGGCCTGGCTCTGCACACGTGTGTAAAGCACAGGGGGCGCCGTAGAGCGAGGTCAGCTGGCAGATGAAAGCGACAGCGTAGCTGGGCTACCCCCGTCTGTCTGAGGTTCCTCGCTCGTCATCACGTCTCCCTCAGGGATGGATTTGAACTGTACTGCATCCAGACACTCACAACATGTTTCTGCCTCCCCTCCCTCCCTTCTCCTCCCTCCCCTCCTCCCCGCCTCCTCCCCTCCGTCCTGTAGAGAAGGAAGAGCAGTCTCCTCTGGGTGAAATGGCCTGGGATGTGGACCAGGGGCTGATAGCCCAGCTCAAGGAGCAGTACAGGAAGGAACGCAAGGGCAAGAAGGGGGTGAAGAGTAAGTCGTGCTGCAGGCCTGTGCTTCATCCTCCCTCCTCACCCTCTTTACCTTTTGTTCCCCTCACCCTCTTCCTGTAATAATAAACTATTTATTCTCTTTTCCACCTCTAAGTTTTCCCTCCTCACATCGCCTCAGTCCCATCACTGGTCCTCTGTGTGTCACATGTTAGATGGCAGCTTTGTTATTTGGGAAATCTCATTGGAGGATTCGCCTCCACCCTCTGTTTGGTTTATGAATGAAGCTGTCGTAGCATCCAACCGTTTCAAGGGTCAGTTAGGAGGCTGTATACAAAAGATGAACAGTCGAGGGACGACAGTTAGCTGAGGTGAAGTCTAGCAGACAGCTAGCAGCTGCAGGTGACAGTCAAAGAGGCCACGCCCCTCATAATGCAAACTTTAAATGAGTTATCAGGTTACAGAGAGATCAAACAGTTTGTGTATCAGGCTGTAAACACGTTTGTTTCTGCTGTAAAGTTTGAACACGAGTCTGTGGGGACTGACTCACTGCTGCCTCTGCTGCATGTTAGAGGAACTGCAGTCACTGAGGCGTGGCGCTCTGGTTGTGCTGGAGCGTAAGACGGTGGAGTGGAAGGTTGTAAGACCTGAGCCGCTTTAATGCTCACGCCGTCCAGATGTGCAGATACCACAGTGTCCTCCTTCACAGCTGGACCATCAGTGTGCTTTTCAAACTGAGATGATTTGTAGGAAACTTTATTGCGCTGTGGAAACTGCGCCCTGGTTTGCGTCAGGTTATGTTCTTTGGGTTATCTTCAGGTTTTTTTACTTCCTGTTGGTTTCCGTCCGTGCTCGTGTTGCGATGGCAGCGACTCATCTGCATCGTGTCGCCGTCTGTCCGGCAGGTTTCTGTCCTTCCTGCTCTTCGCTCGTCTTCTTTGTTTCTCTGCTTTTGTTTGCCATCGATGCCTCGCAGAGCCGCTGCCGCTCCTTCTTTCCATCTTCACGTTTTACGTTTTATTTTTCATCTCTCCCTCCAAACGTCGTTGTTCTCCCGCCTTCATCGGGCTTCCTGTCCCCTCTTCATCCTCTCTCGTCTCTCTTCTTCCTCCTGCAGGACCAAACCGGTCTAAGCTGCAGGACATGCTGGCTAACCTGCGGGACGCCGAGGACCTGCCCTCCATGCAGCCGGCCATGACGCCCCCCTCTCGGTCGAGCGTGCCCAGGCTGAACGAGCACGAAGTCGGACGCCCCGATGATGGTAGCCCTCCCTCCGTCTCGGCTCAGCGGTCATGTGTGAGTGACGTGAATGTTCAAACGTTTCCTGTTTCCGTCCTGCAGAGGCGATGACGTTCCTGCCGTCGTCGGGGAAGTCGTTCATTCTGGGCAGAGTGGACGAGGCGGTTTCTAACGAGCTCGGATTGGGAGAGCTGGCCGGACTGACCGTTGCTAACGAGGCCGAGGGCCTGATGTACGACGTGAGTAACGTTAACCTGTCACAGGCTGCTTCAGGCCACGCCCCCTCGTGGACATAATCCCAGAAAGAAAAGATGAAGAGCAGCGAGTAAAACCTGATTCCACTCGTGGTTTGTTTTGTTTTGAATCTTCAAGGAGTGTTTCCACAGTGCTCCTGCACCCTGACATAGAGCTCCGCCCCCACAGCTGATTCTAACCTATCAGAGAGCTTAATGAGACCTTTTCCCTCCCTCAGATCGCCAACAACAAAGATGCACTGAGGAAGACGTGGAACCCGAAGTTTACCCTGCGGAGCCACTTTGACTCGGTGCGCAGTCTGGCCTTCCACCCGGTGGAGCCGGTTCTGGTCACCGCCTCCGAGGATCACACCCTCAAACTGTGGAACCTCCAGAAGACGGCGCCCGCCAAGAAGTGAGACTCCACGTTTTGCCATCACACACGTATTCTCTGAAACAGGGCAGGGACAGCTCAGTAGGCAGAGTGGTTGTGTAGAGTGGCCCCATGATCTGAAGGTCATGGGGTCGAACGGCGGCGGTCCCCCTGAGCGAGATACCGCCCCTGAAGTTGAAAACGCTCTGAGAGGGACTGCTGGCCTGGCTCGTGGATCCAAATGTAGACTCTGCTAACGTAGCTTTGCATGATTCCTCAAAATAATCCTCCTCTGATTATGATCCTGAGCCTCGGTTTATCCCCTCTGTGAAACGAGTCGTTGTAGCTCCTCTCCCTTTAACCCTTTAAGACCTGACATAGAACCAAGTCCACCAGAGCTTATATTATATGTTTACCTGCTGTGGAGCCATTTTTTGGAGCATTTCAAGCTGCTATACATCAATACAACCATTACAGCCCAAATTGTAATAATATGTCTGCATTAGGTGCATAGTAATTACATAAATTGCAAAAAAGTGCAATAAACTACAAAAAAATTGAAAATCTTTTTGTTTTTTTTAACATATATTTGTAGTTAGAGAAATTTAAGAGGCTTATCCCTCAAAACTGTAAATACAAAAAAGTTTCACAAACTAGTTTTTGAGTGTCTTCATAATTTTATTTTTGAAATACACAAATTTTTATATACTGCAGGAAAAACAAAAATAAATATTATAATGCAAATTTGCAAAAAAGCAGCATATGCATCAAAATAAACTATTTCCAGCAGTGCAATATGAGTCCTCAGCATCCCAGAAACGACACAAAGTCATAAAGTCAAACATAACTTTTAAAAACACCAGTATAGGCTCATGAGGCCCTGATGGTAAAAAACTACATTTCCGCAAAATGACATCACTTCCGGTTTCGGGCAGGTCATGCGGTCATGTGATAGTTCACGCTGATGGACGTAGGAAGTGTTACAAACAGCTGATCGATCGGCAAAGCGTGTTTCTGGAATATTATGTTTTTGTTGCTGCAAGTGCTTTTATGCAGTTTTTGTAAAGCTTTATGTGGAAGGAAACCGTGACCGAGGACAAGCTGATGGCATCAGATGTAAGTACAACTCCTCCGGTTTCATATGCAAAATTTTTTTATTGCGCTAGCTTACGTGGTTGCAGAGCTACTGGGATTTAAAAATAGTTACGCAAAATGGAGCGTGTCCGCTCCGACCGGCTCTAAAGGGTTAAGCAAACTTTCCTCTGATTGGCTGCCCCTCACAAACAGGTTTAAACTGCAGTTGGGCGGGGCTTCTGTGGCATCGTGCAGTCTGCAGCCTGAGCTGATGTTACAGGACAAACGAACACGGCTTTTAGAAGCCGGCGGTCTCACTCCTCTGCTTCGGTCCTCAGGTGCGCGGCGTTGGATGTGGAGCCCATCTACACATTCCGAGCCCACAGGTGAGCGTGGGAGCGTTCCCAGCACCGCCCACCTTCAGCCCGACTCCGTTCATGCGGTCATAAAACCAACGTAAGTGTCTGTCATTCTGATTTCGTCCTGTAGCGGAGCCGTGTTGTGCGTCACCATGAGCTCGAGCGGCGAGCAGTGCTTCAGCGGGGGCGTAGACGGCACCATTCAGAGCTGGAACACCCCCAACCCCAACATCGACCCCTACGACTCGTATGGTACGACCCGGCTCCTCCCAGCACACGCCTTCGTCGTGCTCTGTGTTCACATCTTCACGTGAGGATTTGCTCTCATTTCCTCTGCAGAGCCGTCCGTCCTGCGGGGGGCGCTGTGCGGTCACACGGACGCGGTGTGGGGTGTGGTCTACAGCTCGGCTCACCGCCGCCTCCTCTCCTGCTCGGCCGACGGGACGGTGCGGCTGTGGAGCGCCGCCGACACCTCGCCGTCTCTCGCTGTTTTCAATGAGCGAGGAGGTAAGAGAACATCTGTGAGAACATCTGCACCGCAGCTTCAAGGAGGCGCAGTTTTATGTCCCTTTAGTTACTCCTCGAGGAGGAGGAGCTTAAGTGGCGCTGTGCTGAGTCTCTGCCTCTCTCTCAGAGCTTGGAGTCCCGACCTCGGTCGACCTGGTGAGCAGCGAGCCGGCTCACATGGTGACGTCCTTCGACACCGGACACATCGGACTCTTCAACATGGAGACGCAGCAGCTCGTCCTGAAGCTGGAGTCGGCCGGTCCTCCAGGTACGACCACGAGCTCGGCGAGTATTTACAACCCGAGAAGAAAAGAGCGTGAATAAAAACAGACATTTTACTCACGACAGAAACACGTCACATGTTCAAACTGAGGAAACGAACCGTCCGCGTGAGTCTGTTTATCCCCGATCATGTGACCGACCTGCTGACACCCGATCAGCTGCTGAGGGCTCCTCCGGCCGTCTCTTTCTAAAAATGTCTCCGCTCCGTTTTCTTTGTTCTGCTGTGAGTAAAATCTGAGTTTACGACGTTTGTTTTGCTCTGCGTCCCAACGGCGTTTGCAGAGCTCCGCCTCTAAATCACGTTCACCAATGAGCAGGATGAAGCAGGCTTCAGATGTGTCGACGAGAAGTTCGCAGAGACTTTCGTTTGTGCGTCTGCCAGTTAATTCTGCTGCCGTTTCGAAGCGTCGTCGGTGTCACGGCGCCGTCCGCAGGCCGAGCTGATGCTCTGACGCTTACACGTATTTACTGCTAATGTTCTCCTTCCTCCTCACGCCCGCCTCCACGCAGAAGCTCCCTGCAAGATCAACAAAGTGCTGAGCCATCCCACGCTGCCGATCACCATCACCGCTCAGGAGGACCGCCACATCCAGTTCTTCGATAACAACACAGGTACGCTGTGACGTGTCCTCAGCTTCGCTTCTTTCGTTGCCTCGCAGATCAAATTTAAACTTTAACCGTGTTTCAAACTGAAGGTAAGCTCATCCACGCCATGGTCGCCCACCTGGACGCTGTCACCAGTCTCGCTGTGGATCCAAACGGCCTTTACCTCATGTCAGGAAGTAAGTATCCGAGCGCACGCCAGCTGGCACATCCCATAATATTATCAGACTTTATAAAGAGCCTACGGGTACTTCCTGTATTTATTATTTTCACTCTAAGAGCTCTGGAGTAAAACGCGCTGTTCTCACAGCCGAGCCAATCGCAGCATCAGGAAACCAGGAAGTGTCCGTTTATGATGAAAAACACAAACGTATCCATGTAACAACAATAACAATCGTTTGTTTGTCCTGTAACGGCCTCCATCTTTATTTACAGTGCTGCTCTGTGCTGATTGGCTGTCTCTCTTCCCGTCAGGTCACGACTGCTCGATCCGTCTGTGGAACATGGAGAGTAAAACCTGCATCCAGGAGTTCACAGCACATCGTAAGAAGTTCGAGGAGTCCATCCACGACGTGGCGTTCCATCCCACCAAGTGCTACATCGGCAGCGCCGGGGCCGACGCGCTCGCCAAAGTCTTTGTATGACCTGAATGTGGTCAGCTGACCGCCCCAACGTTCTCGGTGGGGTTCTTATTTTTGGACAGATGGAGGTCGCTTCCTCTGCAGAAGGTGACCCCACTCAATCCCCCCCACGCCCCCCCCTTTAAGATTCTTCTCATGTTAAGCCCCGCCCCCTGCTGGACTCGGGCTGGCCTGGATCCACAAAACAAACTGACCTCTGAGTGAGGGGAAGAAGTTATCACGCGGTAGGCCGCGGCGTGTGTTCTCCCTCGAACAGCTCCGGGCTCGCCGCAGACGTCTCATCGTAATGTGCCTTCTTTCTGTCGGACGCTCAGAAGAAACCCGAGACGCCGGAGACGAGTCGGGACGGGGAGGTGATGGCGGCCAAGTTTAACCTTCACACGACCTCCGTTTGTTAGTCTGTCCGTCCTGAGCTGAGCGGCGGCGAGGACAGTCCTGGATCTGTCCCCGCCTTTAATGTGCTCCACCTGAGCCGCGATGACCTGGCGCTCGGTGGGAAGCAACATTAAAGAGAATTGGCGCCTGATTGGCTCCAGCCCCAAACATCCGAACATGAAGGTCCTCACTGCGCTCTGCAGAGTCCACGCCATGAGGTGGAGAGGGCGGGGTTAACCTGAGAGGGCGCCACCTGCTGGGACTGAGCAGTAATCCTTCACTGGACAACAGAGGCCGTTTGGCTGCACCTGAGCTCTGATGGGGTTTCTTTGGCTCCTCCTCCTCCGAGACGCTGCTCATCGATCTCTGATCCGCTGAGCGCTCTGTTCCAAACCCTGAGCGGCGCTAACAGGGACTTTTTGGGAAACCTCACCTGGAAGGTTCTCCTCACTCACTCACGGGTTGTAAGATATGTGGCTGCTTTTGTGGGCGTGACCCTGCGGCGACGCTGTTCTCCCCAGAAATCAGACGGATCGGCCCGGACGCCTCCGACTCATCCCGACGCCTGCTGTTGCCAATGCTAATTACCTTCTTGTAACATACCTGAGTAACACCTGTGCTGCGCCCGCAGATCTGCTTTGCAGCTCGGTTTGTGCGCCGTGAGGCGGATCTTTTTTATTCTGTTTTACTTGAACGTGTCGTTTCTTCTTTTCGGGGTTTCTGCTGATGTTTTAACGACTTCTGTGTTTTTTAACCAAACTCATCGTCTCAGAAAGCAGCTGCTTCCCATCGTGGTGTGAAACGGTCGGCGTGTACAAAGACTTAACAGATATATGTGTGTACAGTTTTAGGTATTAAAGCAAATCTATTTATTAACTGGTGTAAAGAGTGTATTTAGGGCGGTTTCAACGGGTCGGTGAGCAGAAAGTTCAAAGGTTGAGTGTTTCCTGTAAACTCGTGTGGAGCATGAATGCAGTCTGTACAGAGACGTGAACGCTTCCTGTAAAAGCTTTTTATCCACGACTTTCACCTTTACCTGCACGCGTCTGTGTTCGAGGCTGTTTTCAAAAGTTTTGTCCGCGATACGAGCGGGCAACTTCCTGTTTGGTTTCCAAAGTAAGGGCATATCCACACAGTTGGCTGATTTCTGCATTAAAATGAATCAATTCAATTCGTTTTTGTTTTTTTCTTCCATAAAAGGAAGTTGTGGACGTTTTCAATCCTCACTGCCTCATCCCGTTAAACAAAAACAACTCATCGGTTTGACAGATTGTAGAGCGTCTGCGTCGTGTAGTCGTGTGTCGAAGATAACAAACGTTTGATGGTTTTCAGCTTCTTAAATGTCTCAGTCTTTTCTCAGTGACGACAGCACAGCTTTAGATTGAACACGTGTGATGGCAGCTTTTATTTTTATGTTGCAAAGTTGCCAAAAACATTCATAGTTTGTTGAAAATGATGTTCAGCTGCCCGCTGAGAGCAACATGGAGTCAGCGCTGAGTTCCTAAATGGTTCAGAAGTTTAAAGATTTGTACTAATCTGCACAGACGCCGCTCGCTCACTTATGAAGCTTCTGTTGCCCAAAATTAGTTTCAGTTTGTCGTCAGTCTTTCATACGTCTTCATCTGGATGAACTGAAGACTTTCAGCTTCACTGAGTGTAACTGATTAAATTTGCTCTCCTTCTTGTTCTGTTCTGCCGGGTTTTCTCTCAGCGCTGACAGAAACCTGCAGAGCAAAACAAGCAGACTCACACTGGAGCACATTTATATTTCTAAGTCTGGTGGAGCAACAACAGGTTTCAGAGTGTGAGTTTTGACAAAGTGCACAAAATGTATTTATTTTAATTTGCTTCCATCATATCTTTAGTTTATTTTAAAGCTGAATAAAAATGAATCCTGACTCCTTTAACAGAGGCCAACATGTCCTCCTGTAACCACGTCTCATTGCTTCCTCTTCGGTGATAAACTCGGGGACGCGGCTCCGTCTCTGTGCAGTGTTTGCAGATGAAATCTGTGAGCTGAACTCCAGACTGAATCCTGCCTGTAAACTGTGGATGTGTTTTGTTGTGAAACTGCAGGAGGGACGACGGGAGCTGCTCGGGCTGTACATACAGTTCACACACTGTGTTTTGGCTTTTTTGTGTCTTTTTGCCTTCAGAGTGGGAGAGTGACAGATTTATCAGTAACAATAAAGAAATATGTTGTATATCATCCTGCGTGGTTTCATTGTTGTTTTCTAAGTGTTGACGGGAACGAGAGATGGAAAAACAACACTCTGAAGTCGGTCAGTTTAGTTTCTCTCAGATTATCACATAGGTTTGGTTTTTTAAAGATTTTCTGCTATCTTATTGGTTGATTTCTTGTTTATCTAAGTCTCGACCACTATAATTATTATTGACCAGACTCTGTAGTTAGACTGGCTATCAATTATTTTTATTATTTTATGTAATAAATATTAACAGTTTTAAGCTGCTTGTTGAAGGTTTAGAAACCAGGTTTTTAAGCAGCACTGGTCCGCCAGGTGGCGCTGATTCGCCTTCAGGCTGGATTCCCAAACGGAAACGAAGAAGCCTCTGTGTGGCGCTGCTGCGCTCTGATTGGCTGACAGGCCTGCGGCTCCTGCAGGGAAACAAGAGCTGCTCCGCTAAACGCACAAAAAAAGCAACACACCGTGTTTTATGAGGAGGAAATAATTGAAAGCACATCTGTGCGGCTTTACGGTGAGTGTTAACGCACCGATTTAACAAACGGCTGAAGTTTAGAAGCGAAATGAACTTTTTAAAGTGGCAAATAATTCAGTTAGCTTAGCATAAACCTGCTAACAAACGGAACACGTTTATAAGATGAGTTTTTATTTTGGACTCCGGGGTCGGGCTGCCTGCTCACACCGGTTCGGGGTTTTACTGCTGCAGATTTGTCATTTGTTGTCGCTTTTATTGAAACACTTGGTGAAAGTATCGAGATGTGTTTGGCTGTGCTAATGTTAGCTCCGCGCAGCTAAAATCCTGCGGGTTTTAAGCAGACTCTGGTTTCTCTTCCCAGCGCTCCTCTTCTCCTCTCCGGCCTCCAGTGGCACCGGCTCCCCGGGCTGCCATGAGCGGGTTCGCGGTCTGACTGCAGGACGATGGCTGCGGAGCTGTTTCCCACCAAGAAGCTGGTCCCGGCCGCCTCCGTGCAGCAGTACCAGCAGCAGAACCTCACCAACAACAACACCAGCATCACCAGCTGTAACTGGCAGGGCCTGTACCCCACCATCAGAGAGAGGTGGGTGTGTGGAGGAGGCCGAGATCCAGCACTAGAGAGAAAGGATTAAAATTCTCTCCGAAAAAGCCAGCAGCGGAATTTAAAAAGCAAAAGACTTTTTAAAAATTACTTTAAAATGCTCGGCTGCAAGAATGTGAGAGCCCCGAGAACGGGTCCTGGATGTTTAGTTCACCCTCAATCATCATGCAGCTTTCTCAGACACACATCCAGCATTTCTGTATTTGAAAGATGAGTTTGCAGGTCTGACAGGTTGCTCCTGCTTTGGTGTCTTTTCATTAAGCAAACCCTCAAAACTGCTGTGTTCTTATAGGAATTCAGTCATGTTCAACAATGAGATGATGGCAGATGTTCACTTTGTCGTGGGACCACCGGGGGGGACGCAGCGGGTGCCCGGACACAAGGTAACGCAAACACTCGACAGTTTCAGAGCACAGAAGATTCTGCTCAGCACTCACAACCAGCTCGCTCCTCAGGCAGCTTTATCAACTCTAATGCTTTCAGCTGAGTCTCTGCAAACGTTAGGACATCACCGCCTGAAGGTCAGAAATACAGTGAGGAGCACAGACTGGTCTCAGTAAGATCTCAGAGCAGGCTGAATAAGGACATCTGTGGTCACATGATTCTAGCTAAAGACTCAGCTGATTTCTGAACACTGGAGCGATCAGTAGTTAATGAAAGGCTGTCGCGGTTTAGCAGAAACCATGTTCGCATGGAGCTGACTATAAAACCAGAATATCACAGCAACACAATAACAACAAACAGCTTCAAGGAGGTTCGGGAAAGAATGGCTGCAAAAGAAGACAAAATATTCATTCACAAATGTCCAGACCATATGAAAAAACAAGTCCTTTAACATGCGTTGGGTCATTAACCCACTGAACCAGGTTAAGAGTCCGTTAAAGCGAGGAAGTCTTTAGCAAAGGGGTCATCTTTACAGCAACTGTGTATGATAAAATCACCGACAATGAGAACACAACCAAATTTAAAAAGAACCGAACCTAGGAGATCAGCAAAGTCCGTGATAAAACATTTGCTATATTTAGGCAGTCGGTAAACCACCACGCAGAGTGTGGTCGTGGATGCAGTCATCTCCGAGGCTACGCCGCCACTCCTACCAGTAATCCTTGGTGAGCTAAAAGCGACACAATCCGATGGAAGAAGATCGGAAAAAAGGATGAGCTCACCAGGACAAATCCAGGTTTCAGTCAGGAATAAAGCATCAATCCCGTTAGTGGAGAGGAAGTCATTTAAGAGAAAGGTCTTATTGACCAGCGACCTGACATTGAGCAATGCCATCCGTATCCTAGGGGCTAAATCGCCACGGGTGGTGCGTCGTAGGACACTTAGGTTGCTTCAGCAAAATCCGCGTTGGAGCGATGTTATCCAAACCCCAGCAGGAAAACATGCCACAGGAAGGGAAGGGTAAGCTTCATGGTCAGCCGAGCAGATCGAACGGTGGGTGAGCAACTTAGCATCAGAGCGCTCCTGCAAGGAGGGAAAGAAGATCAAATGTCCAGGCTGGCATGTGGGTAGCCAGTGGCTCTGGCTTCAAAGTAGACCCTGAGGCGAACGCGACGGCCGCTCCTTCTACCGCGTTTCCTGTAGCGTTTCTTGGTTAGGAAGAGGTAGGTGGAAGAAGCCGGTCGGAGGGTCCGGTCAGGGCGGGCTGGCGTCGCCCAGATTCCAGCAAGGATCAGCCCGCGACGAATGGGAGAGTCTTAAATTTAAAAGTGTTTGCCTGTCGTATGTAATCAGTGCTCAGCCATTAGATGAGCATACAACTAAAAGGATCAAAAATACGATGCCACGGTCCATAAAAGAGCGTAGAACAGATACAGCCTTGATCTGCATGTGAACACCAGGCTGTGTCAAATCACTCAGTGAACAGTTTGTCTGTAATCAGAATGTAGAGCATTGCGTCAGTGGCCGGAGATCAGGGCATCTATGAATTAAAGTTTGGTTTGATTTCTGACTGCATGCTAAAGTATCCGTGGGCAACATACCAAGCTTCTCCCCGAAGCATCCGTCAGAGTGTAAATGTTAGCTAGAAAGCACTTAAGAGGGGGGAGGGTGAATGTTGTATAAAGCGCTTTGAGTTCTGCGCTTTAACCAGATCTAGCATCACTGGCTCCAGTGTTTACTCGCCATAAGCCTTCAGCTGCTCCACGCCTCGTGTCTGAAACTCGCCACCACTTCACCCCCGTCAGCTAGACTCAGTTTAAATCTCAGCACATCAGCATCATGTTTTTTGTTATTCCTGGAAGTTTATAATATTGTTTTTATTGTTAATTAAAGTAACCACGAGTGTTGTGAAAGGATATAAAATGCAGTTGTGGTTCTCCTGTTCTTTGAGCTTTGATAATCTCAGGGCGTCGTTGTGTTCAAAGTGTAACTCTCAACTCTGACATCGTCCTCGTTGTTCTCTGTTCTGGCAGTACGTCCTGGCTGTCGGCAGCTCCGTCTTCCACGCCATGTTCTACGGCGAGCTGGCCGAGGATCAGGACGAGATCCGCATCCCCGACGTAGAACCACCGTCCTTCCTCGCCATGTTGAAGTGCGTCAACCTTTGATTTTGTTTACCTCGTTACACAAACACCTGACCGCTCACCCACAACCGTGCCTTTGCCTCCGCAGGTACATCTACTGCGATGAGATCGACCTTTGCGCCGACACGGTGCTCGCCACCCTCTATGCTGCCAAGAAGTACATCGTACCTCATCTGGCACGAGCCTGCGTCAACTTCCTGGAGACCAGCCTGAGTGCAAAGAACGCCTGCGTGCTGCTGTCGCAGAGCTGCTTGTTCGAGGAACCCGACCTGACGCAGCGCTGCTGGGAGGTGATCGACGCGCAGGCCGAGCTCGCGCTGCGCTCTGAGGGTTTTTGCGACATCGACGTCCAGACGCTGGAGAGCATCCTGCGGCGGGAAACGCTCAACGCCAAAGAGATGGTGGTGTTCGAGGCGGCGCTGAACTGGGCCGAGGCCGAGTGTCAGAGGCAGGATTTGCCGCCAACCATCGAGAACAAGCGCCTGGTGCTGGGTAAGGCCATCTACCTGATCCGCATCCCCGCCATGGCGCTGGAGGACTTTGCCAACGGGGCGGCGCAGTCTGGCGTGCTCACGCTCAACGAGACCAATGACATCTTCCTGTGGTACACCGCGGCCAACAAGCCCGATCTGCTGTTCTGCACCAAACCGCGTAAAGGCCTGTCGCCGCAACGCTGCCACCGCTTCCAGTCTTGCGCTTACAGGAGCAACCAGTGGCGGTACCGAGGTCGCTGCGACAGCATCCAGTTCGCGGTCGACAAGCGCGTCTTCATCGCCGGCTTCGGCCTGTACGGCTCCAGCTGCGGCTCGGCCGAATATAACGCCAAGATTGAG
Organism: Rhamphochromis sp. 'chilingali'; assembly: GCF_963969265.1. Taxonomy (NCBI): domain Eukaryota; kingdom Metazoa; phylum Chordata; class Actinopteri; order Cichliformes; family Cichlidae; genus Rhamphochromis; species Rhamphochromis sp. 'chilingali'. The sequence continues at coordinate 1,182,242 of NC_137948.1, read as the reverse complement.
CTGAAGCGCCAGGGCGTACCGATGGCCCAGCGCATCATCAAGTACTTCTCCGACGGCTCGAGCAGCACCTTCCCCGTGTCGTTCGAGTACCCGGTGCAGATCGAGCCGGACACTTTCTACACCGCCAGCGTGGTGCTGGACGGCAACGAGCTGAGCTACTTCGGCCAGGAGGGCATGACCGAGGTGCAGTGTGGGAAAGTGACCTTCCAGTTCCAGTGCTCCTCCGACAGCACCAACGGCACTGGCGTGCAGGGAGGCCAGATCCCCGAGCTCATCTTCTACGCCTGACGGGCGGAACGGAGGGCGCCGCAGAGATTCCTGCTTCACTGCCATGTTGACTTTAAAACTGTGGAGTTCTCAGGAAGTTACCGAAGGAAAGACGGACTCGCTGAGCCTCAAAGACGGAACAACGACGACTCGATGGAAACGTGAAGAAACAAGAAGACGTCCCTCCAACGCTGCCTGTGTTCATCGTCTCCGTTATGTAGGAGTTGGAAGAAAAGACGATGGCTTCAGGTTGGTCGGGACTACTTTCAGTGGCAGATTAATCCACAGCTGTCAGCAGACATCACACTACAAACACCTGTGCAATCCTGTCTGAAAGCCCCGTTTAAAGGTCTTGTGTTAGTCTGTTCACTCCACAGAACCACAGAGGACTTCCACAAGCTGTCGATCATATCTATTGATTAAACACTAAAACTACAATCAATCAGATATTCAGGTCACCAGATAAAAGCAAGTACAGACGAGTGTGTTTGCTTTTAAAAGCCACTGAGATGATCGAACACATCTTTTATTACTCACGGTGGACGTTAACCAGATAATTAAAGAGACACAAGCAGTGATTTGACTTTGTGTGGCTGCAGTCTGAATGTGAACATCAGCTCTGAAGCAGGAGGACAATATGTTCCCTGTAGTCTGATTCAGCTGTTTGTGGGAGTTTTTCCTCTGAGCTCTGTCACGGCTGTCAGGATATTTCGCTCTCTGATCTGGTTCCTGAGCGTTTGATATAAACGTTCACCAGCTCAGCGCCGCGCGACTTTAAAATCCTGAAATTCTGCTCCAGATGTTTTCACCTGAACTGTTTCTCTGTTCCACCCTCATGTTCTTGGGAAGCTTTATTACGGTTCAGGTCTCACTGCGCCCTCTTGTGGTGCCGAGTGGTATTACACGACAGCCCTGTTTGAGCTTCAGCACAGCTGTGTTGGCCTCAGTCACAGCATCTGTTCGTTTCTGCTGAACGCTTTGTTCGTTTTAGGTTTTAAACTTTGTTTTTAAACACAGGAATTTCCAATAATACCTTTTGGTGCAAACGTGCCATAAATAAATAAATAAATAAAGCAGCCCACAAATGCAACTGTTTTATTTTGGTTGGTCAGACAGTTTCTTCTCCTGGAGCAGAGCTTTAAGATTTTTCAGGAACTTGGGGACTTCTTCCAAACATAAACTGGGAGGACTGGGCGAGCAGCGTCTCTGAAGGTTTTCAGTTTGTTGCCTTAAAGAAAACGTTTGAATTTAATAAAATTTGTAAAAGTGAGATTCTTAAACATTCCTGCTGTTGATGAAGGAATCAAAGTTTTATTTTAGTTTGTGTTCGTGGACGGTTCATCACATTCCTGATTTTCTGTTTCTGATTTGTTTGAAGCAATTAAAAGGACGTTTCACTGAAATGTTCCTGTGATTTTTAACTCTATTTAAGTTTGTAGTTTAAAATCCTCGGGCTCTTACTTTGAAAATCACATGTGTACCTATGTTATCCTAGGTTTTTGTTGAAGGTGTGTAAATGGATTTCTGTGACAGACACTACTCGTCTTCCTCTTTTTCTTTGTGTAATCTGAAAAATTACTTCTTTTTTTTTTTGATCGTAGACGAAGACATAGTTTGTTTGTTTGTTTGTTTCCTGTCGTCTGTTTCAGCCAGAATGTGCAGTGAGTCGGCGGCCTTATCGATGTGTTACTGTGACACATTTGGAAATAAAAGGTTTGATGGATTTTTCTCTGAGTCTCAGTTTTTGTCTCACGCTGAAAAAAATCCCATCTGAACGTTTCAGAGGGAAGAAATGATTCCAGCGAGTCTGTGAATGAAACATGAAAAATGCAGTAAAATTCACATAAAAATGGAATTTTACTGCATTTCCATTAACTTTGATTTAATAAACGAATCAAACCAAAGTTTGTGCGAGAAAGCACAAATGAAATTTGAAGTAAGAAAAATGTTTTCTGATTAAATAAATTATGAAAACATTTCATTCGTAGTTTACTTTTTATCAAATATTTTCTGGTAACTTTCAGGCAGGAAAAGGAGGTCATGAAATCCAAACTTTGAAAGAAAGAATCCAGTTTATTTCACATGATTACAGATTACAAACATCAACATAACAGCTTCAAATTCTGACGTTTTTCCAAAATGTTTGGGAAACGAGAAAAACAAAAACTTCATTAAAAATTACAAACGTAAAGAGTAAAAATGGTTAAATACTGAATGAAATCATAAATAATCTGACCTTTGGCTCAATGTGAATGAACAATGTTTCTACATATAATAACGTGTTCTAACTTATAATAACGCTTTTCTGTCACCTGGTGAAATATGCTGACGACACAGTTCTCCTGTCACTGCTGTCAGGCCCTCACAGCACCACGGGCCACGAGTTTGTGGAGAGGTGTGACAGCTCCAAACTTGAATGTGAGCAAAACCAAAGAGAGGCGTCGCCCAGAGGGGAGGCATTGAAATGCGGTGGTGACCTTCTCCAGCAGGCAGATGGATCTGGCTGCTTCAGTCACGGGAAGCCAGTGGAGGTAGCTGAGGAGTACAAATACCTGGGAAGCATCTTTGACAACCTCCTGAGATTCTCTGCCAACACAGAGGAGATTCTCAGGAGGTGCCACCAACGGCTACACCTCCTTAGGAAACTCAACTCCTTTGGAGTCAGCACAGCCATCATCATGACTTTTTACGATGCCTTCCAGGGAAGCATCATGACCTTCTCCATCAGCCTTCATACAGGAACAGACTGCAGCACACTGCATCAGCGTGCTCTACAGTCATCGGCCTGTCAGAACTCTGGCAGGTTTTCAGCCAACAGGCCTCAGACAGGCAGCCAAAATCATCAACGACCCCTCTCACATTCTTCTCCCCGCATTTCAATGCTCCCCTCTGGGCGACGCCTCCGCTGCATTTCCTGCAGGACCGAGAGGAGGAGGAGCGCCACCTTTGTTATTATCTCACTCTTATTGCCTGTTTATGCCCTGGCCTTATCCTCATCGACATGCTGCTCTGTCGTATCTTAATTGGGGATAATTAAAATTTTCTGATTCTTTTCGTCTGACCTGATAAATCCGCTGCATGCGCGCGCACTGTTTGTCCCTCCGCTCCTCCCGTCCTGGCTTTACGAACCCGGATGTTGTTGGAGCGGACTCTGGGTTCAGAGTCCAGTCTGGAGCCGAACTCCGCTCCGCGAGTCTCCTCTCAGCTCCTCCGCCGTCATGCACAGGCTGAAGATCATTTCCGGACACCTGCGTCCCGGCGGCTCGTCGAACTTCAGGCGGGACTTACGGAGGTCGGACTGCGGCTCGGCGACAGCGGCGAGCAGTCGCAGCTCCCCGGAGGACGTGGTGGTGGTTCACGGCCGCAGGACCGCGATCGGAAAGGCCAAAAGGGGAGGCTTTAAGGTGAGTGCAGGTTACCTGCCAACTGTGGCGAAGGTGAGGCCAGAAAACCACGAAGTTTGCTTTACGGCCGTTTTTACGGTGATTTTCACTGGTTTTAAGCTGCAGTTCCGAGGAAACTTAATATGACGCCCAGTTAAGTCTCTTTATCATTAATCTTACTTTTTATTTCAGATTATTTTCTTTAGACGCGCTTTATTTAAGCAGGCGGCTTTAGGTTCAGAGCAGCTGTTGTTTGATCAGTTTTCTATTTAGAAACAAAGTTTACATGGATGTAAATACAAAGAAAATTCTCACAACAGTGTTTTATATATAAATTATTTGAATGTGTTGTTTGACGCAGATTATTTTCTGTGAGGCTGACAGCGTGTGGTCAGGATGACCTTTGACCTCCAGTCACAGCGCCTCACTTTATTAATATTTTTAAGGTTGAAATTCGGGCTCAAAGTTTAAACGTGTTTTGCTGTGGTGGGCGCTGTGGGATCTTTATTTATTTTCTGCTTTGCTGTGAATAAAGTTCTGTTTAACTCTTTCCGCACCTCCAGGACACCACGCCTGACGAGCTGCTGAGCGCCGTGATGTCGGCCGTGCTGAAGGACGTCGGACTGTCGCCTGAGCGGCTGGGAGACGTCTGTGTGGGTGAGGCTTTGTCCTTCGCGTCTGCTCTGATGTGTCGGCTGACTCACCTGTCTGCAGGTAGGTGAAGATGTAACCTCTGTCTGTTCAGGTAACGTGCTCCAGCCCGGCGCCGGCGCACTGATGGCCCGAGTGGCTCACTTCCTCAGGTGAGTCTGACGCCTCTGACACTCTCCTGCTGTTTGTCTGCGCTCCTCACCGCTCCGTCCTCCTTTCAGCGGCTTCCCTGAGTCGGTGCCCGTCTACACGGTGAACCGGCAGTGCTCCTCCGGCCTGCAGGCGCTCTTTAACGTAGCAGGTAACGCCGCCGTGCTCCCACTAACCCAACCGCCCGGTTTTTACCCGAATGACCGAATTCTGACCCGTGTGTGCAGGAGCCATCAGGAGCAGAGCCATCGACCTCGGCCTCGCCTGCGGGTGGGTTTAACACTCGATCCAGATGTTGTTAAAAAATTGCTCAAGTAAAGCTGAGAGTTTTAAACATGAAGAATATTTTTCATGTAAACAGGTGAAGTTTAATTTTTTTAAATAAACACACATAATGAACTATTTTACTTTTCTTAGCTAATTTATGACATGTACTATGCCATCGATGTACGGAGGCCCAGTTCTGCCAATAATTACCTCATAATTCATTAAAATGTTTATTATAAACAGTGAGTGAGTAGATGGTCGTGGTTTTAAAAAGTCCAAATCTGTTTTCTTCCTCTAAAAATTCTTATTTGAAATAAAATTAAGGAGTCAGGAAAATTACAGGTTAGACACAAACAGTTAATTTAGATCTCTTTGAACTTTAATCTGACACAATAATAATAATCATAATAATAATAATAATAATAATATCTGAATTTATAAAAAGTCACATTTGATTTAAAAACTAAACACAAATTGATCAAAAGTACATTAAAGTGGACATACCATAATAATCCTGAGCAGATCACAGTCATGGTCATACACTGGGATTAAGCTCCTATGGCAGCGTGTGGACACGTTAACCGTTTTTATGACACACTGACAGAAGTGATGCGTTTCCTGTTTGTTTGCAGCGTGGAGAGCATGTCGCTGCGAGGGATCGGTAACCCGGGCGACCTGAGCTCCAGGCTGATGGACAACGACAAAGCCAGAGACTGCATCATTCCCATGGGGTGAGACGCTTTATAATTCCAGATGTTGTTTATGATCGTCGACGCGCCGAGCATCGGCGAATCAGATTGTAGATCCTGTCCAGCTGAAAGGAGGACGTTTCAAATGATTTGTTGTTGTGGTTTCATAATTTATTGTTCCTGATTTCGCTGATAAACACTAATTATTCTCACACAGTGCTGCATGTGTGAGCAGACGTTCTGATCATAACCAGCTGCAGAATTTATCCTGAAGTGATTCAAAAATGAGTCGCGTCACTCCTGACAGGCGTCATTTTGTCGGTTACCGTCTATAAAAAGCTGAAATATGACTCCCAGCTGAAATGTTAACGGTTATTTTTGTCTTAACTGAGACGTGTCGTGTTTGTTCTGCAGCATCACGTCGGAGAACGTGGCAGAGAGGTTTGGCGTCTCCAGAGAGACGCAGGACGCCTTCGCGCTCCGCTCCCAGCAGAAGTAAGAACGTCTCAGCAACACGCAAGAATCTCCTGCTCCATATTTTCACTCCGCGCGTGACATAAATAATCCGCTCGGTCCATCCCCACTTTAAGGCCAGCCCCCTTTAACTTTCCTCTGATTGGCTGCCTGGAAGCTTCTGTCCCCTCTTCTGTGACATCACAGAGATGCAAGAGCAGAAAAAACTTGAGTGTTTAGAGCAGCCAAGTCAAACAAACTGACGCATGTTTAGGATTGTTTCTGTTTCCATTGCAACCAAATCCCGGTCCTTCCTCCACACAGTGCGGCGCGGGCGCAGAGGGCGGGTCTGTTCGACCACGAGATCGTCCCCGTTACCACCAAGTTTGTGGACGACGAGGGCAAAGAGCGTCAGGTGACGGTCAGCAGAGACGAGGGCGTGAGACCGGGGACGACGCTGGAGGGGCTCGCCAAACTGCGGCCGGCCTTCAAGCCCGACGGCAGCACCACAGCAGGTCAGAGTGCGGGCGGGGCCGCAGAATGAATCTCGCTCGGCCGTCAGGAGCTCACGTGCTCGTTTGTCTCAGGTAACTCCAGCCAGGTGAGCGACGGCGCGGCGGCCGTCCTGATCGGTCGCAGGTCTGCGGTCGAGGCGCTGGGTCTCCCGGTGCTGGGGGTCCTGAGGGCCAGCGCGGTGGTGGGCGTCCCTCCTGATGTGATGGGCATCGGACCGGCGTACGCCATCCCGGCAGCGCTGCAGCAGGCAGGTAGGAAGTGTTTGTACGCCGACGTGTCCTCCTCCGACTTCAGATTAAGATTCATGAAAGACGTAATTAACCCAGAGATCTTTGTTCCAGTATCGTTAGCATGTTTCCTACAGGTTCCTGCCTCCTCCTAAAGCTGGGAGGCGGGGCTTAGCTCACCCGTGAACGTGGAGGAAAGTGTGAGTTTGTCCAACATGTCTGAGTTCTTCTCTCTGCAGGACTCTCTGTGGCGGATATCGATGTGTTTGAAATTAACGAGGCCTTTGCAAGTCAGGTGAGTTCAGAGACGACGTATCGCTTCAGGCAGGTAGCTACTCTCTCCAAACGAACACTCCTGCCAGCAGGGGGCAGCATGTGAGTCTATGTGTGTGTGTGTATAAACTCAATCCCTTTTTTAGTCTTATTGACGGGTCGCACACTGGCGTGGTGGGCAGCACGGTTGCACCACAGCGAGAAGGCGGGGCCTCTCCGTGTGGAGTCTCTGTCTGTGGGGGTTCTCTCCGGCTTCCTCCCACAGTCCAAACAGTCAGTGGGGTTAACTGGTGATTCTAAATTGCCCATAGGTGTGCGTGTGAATGGTTGTTTGTCTCTCTGTGTTGGTGGTGGATTGGCCACCTGTCCAGGGTGACCCCGCCTCTTGCCCTATGGTAGCTTGGATAGGCTGTTAAGGATACGTGGAAGAGAATGGATGGATGGTCTTACTGACCAATCAGAGTCAAGCATGATAACATTGTTTTTAAATAAATATCACAGTGACTCTGTGCGCCACCTTGTGGTACAGTGTTGCAGTACGGCCCGAGTTCAGCTTCAGTCAGTATCTCTTTAACACAGTACAGATAAAGTATGAAGTCATCAAAGCGTTTCCACATGCAGGAATTTACCCTTTGACCTCTCAGTCTCCAGACTTTGTTCATTTGCTTTTGTCTTTTTAAATAAAGATTATCACTTTAACCTTTGGCCTCCACCTCTGTCTCGCTGCTGGTGGTGGCGTTTCCTCTCAGGTGGTGTACAGCGTGGAGAAGCTGGGGATCCCGCCGGAGAAGGTGAATCCGAACGGTGGCGCCATCGCTCTGGGTCACCCTCTGGGCTGCACCGGCGCCCGGCAGGTGGTGACGCTGCTCAACGAGCTCAAACGCAGAGGCAGGAGGTCGGTGTCGACGGTCACGCGTTCGCCTCCTCGTACGTTTGGAAACGTGTTCTCACTGTCGCCCTCTTGTGTTCCCCGCAGGGCGTACGGCGTTGTGTCCATGTGCATCGGGACCGGGATGGGAGCTGCCGCCGTCTTTGAATACCCCGGAGCGTAGCTGCTCAGACTGACCCGTCGCCTGAAACGCATCGATCAGTCGAGGCCCGTCACGTGACCAATGGAGTCGCTTCTGTCTCGGTCGCCCTTCATGTTAAACTGTTGGAACATTTCTAACTGCAGCTGATTCCGTGCCTTTGTTTCCTGATGATTGATCATTGATAAATCAGCAAAGATCAATAACTCACATTTACTTCCTGCTAGCTGAGCTGCTCAGCACGACTGTGACATTCAGAGCTGCATCAGGTTCAGGTGTCTCGGTGACGCTCTGAAGGACCGATCCAAACCAGTGACTCTGCCTGTAATCTGTAAGAATAAAACATTTCCACATCACCTGATGTCTCTGAGGTCTCGACTGTTTAGACTTCACCGTCCCGTTTCGTGGTGTTCTCTTACCACCAGGGTGCGCCGTTAGTGAAACGTCACAGTTTTCACACTGAAGCATCATGGAGGTCTCGTGTTTATTCTCACCACCTCTGAGGTGGATGTGATCAGCCTGGGAGGAGCAGGTAACTTGGCAACGACGGGCATGTCCTAGCAGCGTGACTCTGAAGTGCTGGACTGTTTGTAGGTTTTCTCCCCAACAAACAACAATGTCGACGAAATGTTTTGCGCCATCAAAGGCAGCTGTGCAGCAGCACCTGAAAGGCAGAGGACGATGCTAACCATCGCACAAAAAGTTGGACTTCTCGCCATGCTAAGGGAAGGTAGAAGTTACTGTTCTTGCTTCCTCTACTTCCGTACCGTTGATTCGTTAATGTTGAATTCTCTGCAGCTGCTCTACTCTCATGTTCTGGACCTGAAAACAGGGTTTGACCTTTGGTTTCATCCTATGATACTGGACTCATTTTTCTACGTAGGTTTGAACTTTGAGAGTTTAAACAAGAAAGAAAAGTGTGACAATGTTCACGCCTGTCTGAGAAAAGAGTATAAAGTGTGCAGTGAGGGGTTTGACAGCCTTAAAACATCTATAATCATTGTAAAAAATAAAGTTGGCTACTTCGTGGATTTCACCTATCGCGGCTTATTTTTGGAGCGTAACTCCTGCGATAAACGAGGGACCGCTGTACCACCCTACCAAGTCTCTTGCCCTTTGACCCCCAAATTTTCTTGATCCGTCTCTGTCTTGAAAGAGTAGTTGTCAAACAGCTAACAGATCATCTGCAGAGGAATGGCTTATTTGAAGAGTTTCAGTCAGGTTTCAGAGCCCAGCACAGAAACTGCATTGCTGTCATCTCCCTTCTGATGTCTTAGTTCTTCGCTGCGACTCTCTGCGATTCGGTTTCTAGGGCCGCCCTTTTCCCTTCCAGCTACAATATCCCCGTTTCCCAGTAATCTCTGCTGTTCAATAAAAACTCTTGTAAATATTTACACAGTGTGTTTGTGTCCACGCTTTGTGCGAACCTGAGGTTCATGACAGGATGATGGACCTGCTCGGCAGGAGAAAAACAGGAAGACACCGGCTTTATTTTGTCCAAAGTAAATGAAGATCCTCACCTGTCTGTGGCAGGAAGGCTAACTGTAATGCTCGTTTCTCAAAGGATAAAATAAGTTGATTTAATCACAGCTTTGATTAAATCACAGCTTTGACTCGCACTTTCTTTCCCCTCTGTCCAACAAGACAGAGGGGAAAGAAAGTTGTAATCCTTCACAGTAAAACCTGACGGTCCTTGTGCTCGGCCCCTCCCACAAACCTGCAATGCGACTGCTTCCACGTCAGAATCCAGAAATGAAACTGAGTGAGAGCTGCAGCTGAAACAAGAGCATTAAACTGTCTCAACAACACAGCAGAGCTTCTGTCCGACAGTGGTGAGTACAGATGACACGTTTTAGAGTCCAAACCAAATGTGACTTCCTGTCTATGTGGCAGGAAATCCAACTGTAAACATGTTCCTTCTCCGAAGGATAAAATAAGTGTTCATTCGACGGCATTTGCTGAACAGAGAAAAAGAAGTTTATCGTAAAAATGTTCCTCTGTGATCACAGTGCCTGAGAGGCTCCCCACTTTAACATCAAACAAATAAATTAAATCAAAGAATCTAAATCTTTATCTTGTTGCTTTGCCAGGGCGTGTCCCACTTTTGCTCCTTGTTAATAAGTATAAACCATAAAATTATAAATGAGAAGGAAAGAAGCTCTGTGAAAAAGCTACAGTCAAGTCCTGTTTGTCTCTAAACAAGTTTGAGCTCAGACAAATCTGAATCTCTTCACAGGAACATCAAACCCAGTTCATCACATTCATTTTCACACAGCAGAGCTTCTGTCAAACACGGGTGAGTACAGATGATCACGCTTCCTGTTTCTACACAAATCTTCTGCGACACGGGCGGTTGCCCGGGGCGGCATCGTGTCGGGGGGCGGCATCACGGGCATCGGCTAAAAAAAAAAAATGCTTGTACTCCTGCTGCCCCGACATCAGCCCGCGCATATCGGGGATGTCACAGGCACCGATCGGTTTTCTGTCGCCCATTTGCTGGGAGTAAGGGCGCCCTCCGTTTGCGAGGTGCGCCTGCTGCTGGCGGCGCAGAGAGGAGAGGGCGGGGCGGCGGGGAGTCTCTGACCGGCTGGAGCAGCGTCTAATAACCAACTAACAAAATAAAACAACATAAAATCAAACCAACAAACACGAAAACACCAGACATCATAATACAGACTTATCATTTGCACCGATGTTTTTTAGAAATTCTACACGCGAAAAGTGAGCGCGAGAGCCCTCGGTGCGCCTGCGCGCTGCTGAAGTCAAAGTAAACTTTATTGTCATCTCCGCTACAGACAGTCCAGCATATAGAGAGACGAGACGACGAGGCTGCAGTTACAGCAGTGCAAGTAAACAAACAGTATGTATAAGAAGAGTAAGAAAATAAATCTACACTTTAGGACTCGGGGTAAAGGATCAATAACAATTTAAAATTTACAGTTTGATGATTTAAAGTCTCACACACAACCCGTCGAAAGGGGCGGGGCCTGCTGCTTCCAAATAGAGCACATTTCATTCATAATGTTGTAAATCCAAGCCCATCATGTATTCATGATTTGAATCCTGGGTTGTGTGAAATCCCAGAAATCAACCTTAGACAAAGTGAATCTGTGAACTGTGTGTTAGGTTATGTTGTGCTGATCCTCGGGTTGGGGGACTTGTGTTCATACTGGAGTGCAAAATTAAAACCAAGATGGACAAAAACAGTTCAAAGCCATCAGGTGCTCAGTTTAGAAAAAAGAGAAAAGAAGAGGAGGAGAAACGAGCGACAGATGCAGGTAAGCAGATGTGTGATTGGATAATGGCAGGTCATCCTGAACCAATCAGAGTCAGAATACTTCATTAATCCCTGAGGAAAATATGTGGGTTACAGTTGCTCCAAGAAGAAATGGTAAAAATAGCAACAGTAACAGACTAATCTTCAAACAATACATTATGTTACAGATGTTAATATTAATTAGTCAGTGTCAATTGTTGATTCATCCTGTTCTCATTGTATGAAGAAGCCGTTTGCATACTATGCATAGTCTCTCTCTTTTCATATGTGTGTGTGTACAACAGTTTTATGTTAATGTATAATCCTTAATATGTTTTGTTTGTGTGTGTGTGTGTGTGTGGGTGGGGGGGGGGGGGGGGGGTAGAGGGAGTGTTCGCCCAGGGCACCAAACAGGCTAGGACCGCCACTGCTTCAGCTGTTCATCCCTCCTTTTATGAGAATCCAAGGTTACGTTCACTCTGCAGGTCTTGATGCTCAATTCCGATTTTTTGATCAAATCCGATTTTTTTGTCTGCTCGTTAACACTACAAATAAAATGCGACAGCAAACGCGCTCTAGTGTGAACGCTCAAAGCGGCCGCATGCGCAAAAGAAGACGTCACACAGTTTAGTCCCAGAGCAACAGTATTGTTTGACTGATGGCCCTTAATATAAAGACTTCGAACTTTACGTTTCCCAATTTTTGCTTTAAGTTATTTTGTTATTTACATAATAATGTAAATAACCTAATAATGATCCTTATTACTGTTTAAGAGAGGAGCGCTGCTTCGAAGAATAGCTGCAGATTTCTGTCACAATCTGCAGATTATACAGAACAAACAAAATGTTCACGTTTCTCCAACGTTGTCTTCCCAACAGTTTCACTGACATCTACATTGGATGGCCAGGAGGCGTTCACGATGTCTTCTCCGGCGCTGATAATCGGCGTCTGTCTTGTGTCAGTGACGTAAAAGACGGATTTAATGCGACATGACCATCAAACAGCAGTCGCTTTCTGAAACATCAGATATGTATCGGATTCAGCACCACATACGAAAGTGACCCATGCAGGTCGGATTTGAAAATATCGGATTTGTGCCGTTCACACTGTCACACCATGATCGGATAGATGGTCGCATAGGGTCAGAAAAATCGGATTTAATGCGCTTTCGCCTGCAGTGTGAACGTAGCCTAAATCAGTCAAATACATTTGAATTACTGGAGTCATGTTATAGTCAAATCTAAAAAAAAACCCTGGGTCACCAATAGGTGAACCGCAGTTGGAATATAGTCCCAGTCCCATTCTTAGAGGACCTGACCTGTTACTAGATTTGAATGGAGAGTTTCTATTTTACTCTGCACAACTTTTGTCATATTTACGGTATAGTTATTTTAATCTGCACCGCCTTATTTTTAGTCTATGTACACAGGAAGCACACAGACCAATCGCGTGCATTGAAGCTAATTCCATGTGGCGCTACTCAGCTTGTCACATAATTTATTCAAAGCGCATGTGGAAGAAAACTGCATGAAGACCAGATGCAGAAATCTGAAGAAGTAAGTCAAAGAAACAGAAGGGTTGAAGCTGAGAGGGTTCACGTGTGAAGTCTAGTTAAGGAAAAAGAAGAAAAGATGAAACTCAAACTACATCTTGTCATTATTTTTATAATAATAATAATAATGGATTGGATTTATATAGCGCTTTTCAAGGCACCCAAAGCGCTTTACAATGCCACTATTCATTCACTCTCGCATTCACACACTGGTGGAGGCAGCTACAGTTGTAGCCACAGCTGCCCTGGGGCAGACTGACAGAAGCGAGGCTGCCATATCGCGCCATCGGTCCCTCTGGCCATCACCAGTGGTCAGAGGGGCCTAATTAGTAATTAAGCATTTATTTGAAAATAACTTGTTATCTTTGAATGTAAAACCCATTTTACTTGAAATGAGACAAACGCACTTTATTATTATTTTATAACCAGAGTATGGTTCAGCTGTGAACTGTGAACATTAAAAATAAACATTGCTGAAATACTACTGTCATGGTCCGGAGTCTGCGACTCCGTGTTTATGTTTAGTTTATTAGTATTCTGTGATTTTGGTTACCTGGGTGTTTGTACTCTTCTGTTTCATGGTTCATGTTCCTATGTTCTGTTTCCCCCAGTCTGTGTTTAGTTGGTGTGTTACGTCATTGCGTGTATGTGTTGCCTGTTTTATTGCAAAGGTCTGTGTCTTATGTGAGTGTTTTCAGTTTGCCTCCCTAGTCTCGTCACGATAATCACTCCCAGCTGTGTTCCCCACCTGTGTGTGATCTCCCTGTGTTCTCTGAGTGTATTTAAGTTGTGTCTTCTGTCATAGTAGTTGCTGGTTCGTCTGTGTTGTTTCCCCTCGGTCTCCCTGCATCTCTCCATGTGTATTTCCCCGGACCTCCCTGCATCTTCGTTTCTGGTTTGTTTTGTTAGTTTTACCCAGTTTAGGCTCCAGTTTCATGTTCCCAGTGGCTTTGTTGTTTGTATTTCTTTCGTTAATAAATACTCACCTGCACCAGAGCTGCCACGTCCTGGTCCTACATAATTCCACACGGCTTGCCCCGGCAAACCGTGACAACTACTGAATATTACTTTCTTTGTTTTATTTGACAGCCAGATATTATACTTCATAGATTTGAAACCTTAGCACTGTGAATTCAGGATTGCATGCTATTGGTGAGCAGTGGGTTTGTAATAACAAACCCAGTCTCCAGTCAGAATTAGTGCTGTTCCAGTATAACACAAATTCAAAGACCATTTATATTACATATTACAATCTTTATGATGTAAAGCACCACATTTTTCTGTTTTACCTGTACTATCACTTATTATGAAAATGGACAGAACCTGGGATAACCTTCCTCATGAATAAATAAATAATTACTAGGGACCACTAAATATGTGTGTTATGCTCTAGCAAAGTGTATGGCAGTGCAAAATAAGGGTTAAAAGGGTGTCCCCGCCCCGGTCCCCAAAACCAGAAGTCTATAGCAATTCAAATCTAGGTGACTGGACATACAGACACCTGTCTATATACAGTCCCATAGTTGATGGTGTATCTCAGAGCACAAATCAAGTCATGAAATTGCCTTTAGACCTCTGGGACAGAATTATATCAAGGCACAGGAGGAACAGAAATCTTTCTGTGGCAATAAGGTCCCAACAAGCAAAGTGGCTCCATCATCCATAAACGGAAGAAGTTTGAAACCCCAGGACTCTAGCCAGAGCTAGCTGCCCGTCCAATCTGAGCGATCGGGGTAGATGAGCCTTAGACAGGGAGAGGACCATGAACTCGATGGTCACTCTGCAAGAGATCCAGAAGCAGAACCTTCCAGAAGGATGACCACCTGCAGCTCTTCATCAGTCAGAGCTGTATGGTAGAGTGGCCAGCCAGAGCCACTCCTCAGTAAAACCCCACTTGGAGTTTGCCAAAAGGCAGGCGAAGGACTCTCAGACCTCAGCCTGAATGCCAAGGTTTATGTCTAGAGGAAACCAGGCACGTCTACCCAATACCATCCCTCGAGTGAAGCATGGTCAATGTCAATTTTATTTCTATAGCACATTTAAAAATGACAAAGTTGACCAAAGTGCTTTAAGAGTTAGCAAATGAACAAGAGAAACCATATAAAAATAAATGCAATTAAACAAAACATAAGAAGAAGCAAATGTGATATATTGTTACAACATGAAATAAAAAAAACCCTGATGGTACTCAAACTGAACTCGAATTAACAGCCAATCAAAGAAGTGAGTTTTAAGGCGTGATTTGAAAAACTGTATAGACTCTGAAGTACAAATATCAAGTGGCAAGTTATTCCAGCCTCTAGGTGCTGCAACTGCTAAGGCCCAATCTTCTCTATGCTTTAATCGACACCTCAGCTGTACTAAGAGCCAGACGATCTCAGTGTTCTTTTGGGGTTGTATATGTTAAAGAGTTTGCTTAAATAGCTGGGAACCATACTATTTAAGGTTGTTAATAATAATTATAATACTATTAAGAGCATTAAGGCAACTGCTGTTGTGATTTGGACTATTATATCAATAAAACTGAATTGAAAATTAATTGAATTTACTAGCAATAAAGCTGAGCCAGGCACCATCTCTGTGCCTGGCTCCAGGGCAGGGCCCTGGTGAGTACACTCGCCCACATTGGCTCCAATATAAGTTCTGCACTGCCTGTTGTGTGAGACCCATAGGATCACAAATTTTTAAAGAGACCATCAAGACTTCCTGTTTTGGGTTGTTGGTTCCACAGATCCCTCTCCGTGAATCGCTACCTTATCGTGGTGGAGGGGTTTATGTGTCCCAGGGATCCCAGGGGCTATGTTGTCTGGGGGCTTTTGCCCCCTGGTAGGGTCTCCCATGGCAAATTGGTCCTGGGTGAGGGACCAGACAAAGAGCGATTCAGAAGACCCTTATGAAGAGAACATTGAGGGAACAGTTTAGCCTGCCCGGGATAGGGTTACTGGGGCTCTGCCCTGGAGCCAGGCCCGGGGAGGGTGCCCGAGGGCGAGCGTCTGGTGGCCGGGCCTTAGTCCATGGGGCCCGGCCAGGCACAGCCCGAAGAGGAGACATGGGCCCATCCTCCCGCAGGCCCACCACCCGCAGGAGGCGCCATAGGGGTCGGGTGCATTGTGTGCTGGGTGGCGGCCAGGAGCGGAGGCCCTGGCGGACTGACCCCCGGCTGCCAAGACTGGCAATAGGGACATGGAATGTCACCTCTCTGGTGGGGAAGGAGCCTGAGTTAGTGCGTGAGGTTGAGAGGTACCGGCTAGATATAGTCGGGTTCACCTCTGCGCATGGCTTAGGCTCTGGAACCAGTCTCCTGGAGAGGGGCTGGACTCTGTCTCAGACTGGAGTTGCCCCTGGTGAGAGGCGGCGGGCTGGGGTGGGTATTCTAATATCCCCTCAGCTTGCTGCCGGTACGTTGGGGTTTTTCCCGGTGGATGAGAGGGTTTGTTCCCTGCGCCTTAGGGTCGGGGAACGGGTCCTGACTGTCATCTGCGCTTATGCGGCGAGTGGCAGTTCAGAGTACCCAGCCTTCTTAGAGTCCCTGGGGGGGTGCTGGAAGGTGCTCCACCTGGAGACTCTGTTGTCCTGCTGGGAGACTTCAATGCTCACGTGGGTAACGACAGCGAGACCTGGAGGGGCGTGATTGGGAGGAACGGCCTCCCTGATCTGAACCCGAGCGGTGCTTTGTTATTGGACTTCTGTGCTAATCACAGTTTGGCCATAACGAACACCTTATTCGAACATAAGAGTGTCCATAAGTGCACGTGGCACCAGGACGCTCTAGGCCGTAGGTCGATGATCGATTTTGTAATCGTATCACCAGACCTGCGACCATATGTTCTGGACACTCGGGTAAAGAGAGGGGCTGAGCTGTCAACTGATCACCACCTGGTGGTGAGTTGGATCAGGTGGCGGGGGAGGACGCTGGACAGACCTGGTGCACCTAAACGCGTAGTGAGGGTGTGCTGGGAACGTCTAGCAGAGGCCCCAGTCCGCGAGATCTTCAACGCACACCTCCGGCAGAGCTTCAACAGCATTCCGAGGAAGACTGGGGACATTGAGTCCGAATGGACCATGTTCAGCGTCTCCATTGCCGAAGCTGCTGCATTGAGCTGCGGCCGCAAGGTGGTTGGTGCCTGCCGTGGTGGTAATCCCCGAACCAAATGGTGGACACCAGAGGTGAAGGGAGCCACCAGGCTGAAGAAGGAGTCCTATCGGGCTTGGTTAGCTTGTGGGACTCCGGAGGCAGCAGACAGGTATCGACAGGCCAAGCGGAATGCGGCTCGGGCAGTGGCTGAAGCAAAAACTCGGGTGTGGGAGGAGTTCGGAGAGGCCATGGAAAAAGACTTTCAGACTGCCTCGAAGAGATTCTGGCAAACCGTCAGGCGTCTCAGGAGGGGAAAGCGGTGCTCTACCTGCACTGTGTATAGTGCTGGCGGAGCGCTGCTGACGTCGACTGAGAAAATTGTCAGGCGGTGGAAGGAATACTTCGAGGACCTCCTTAATCCCACTGACACGTCTTCCGAGGAGGAAGCAGAGTCTGGGGATGAGGGGAATGACCCGCCAATTTCCGGGGGCGAGGTCACTGAGGCAGTTAAACAACTCCTTGGTGGCAGAGCCCCTGGTGTGGATGAGGTCCGCCCCGAGTTCTTGAAGGCTCTGGACGTTGTAGGGCTGTCCTGGTTGACACGCCTCTACAATGTTGCGTGGAGATCAGGGGCAGTACCTGTGGACTGGGAGACCGGGGTGGTGGTCCCCATCTTTAAGAAGGGAGACCGGAGGGTGTGTTCCAACTACAGGGGGATCACACTCCTCAGCCTCCCTGGGAAAGTCTATGCCAGGGTGCTGGAAAGGAGAGATCGTCCGCTAGTCGAACCTCAGATACAGAAGGAACAATGCGGTTTTCGTCCTGGTCGCGGAACACTGGACCAGCTCTTTATCCTCTCGAGGATACTTGAGGGTGCATGGGAGTTTGCCCAACAAGTCTACATGTGTTTTGTGGACTTGGAGAAGGCATTCGACCGTGTCCCTCGGGGTGTCCTGTGGGAGGTGTTGCGGGAGTATGGGGTGTCTGGCCCATTGCTACGGGCCATTCGATCCCTATACAACCGTTGCAAGAGCTTGGTTCGCATTGCCGGCAATAAGTCGGACTCGTTCCTGGTGGGTGATGGGCTCCGCCAGGGCTGCCCTTTGTCTCCGGTTCTGTTCATAATTTTTATGGACAGGATTTCTAGGCACAGCCAAGTGGCGAAGGGCTTTCACTTTGGTGGCCTCAGAATCTCATCTCTGCTTTTTGCGGATGATGTGGTTCTGTTGGCTTCATCGGGTGGGGGCCTCCAGCTCCCACTGGAACGGTTCGCAGCCGAGTGTGAAGCAGCGGGAATGAGGATCAGCACCTCCAAATCTGAGACCATGGTTCTCAGCCGGAAAAGGGTGGAGTGCCCACTCCAGGTCGGGGATGAGTTCCTGCCCCAAGTGGAGGAGTTCAAGTATCTCGGGGTCTTGTTCGCGAGTGATGGGAGAAGGGAGCCGGAGATCGACAGACGGATTGGGGCTGCAGCTGCAATAATGCGGACGCTGCACCGGTCCGTTGTGGTGAAGAGGGAGCTGAGTGTAAAAGCGAAGCTCTCAATTTACCGGTCGATCTACGTCCCTACCCTCACCTATGGCCACGAGCTGTGGGTAGTGACCGAAAGAACGAAATCGCGGATACAAGCGGCAGAAATGAGCTTCCTCCGAAGGGTGGCTGGCCTCTCCCTTAGAGATAGGGTGAGAAGTTCGGCCATCCGGGAGGGGCTCAGAGTAGAGCAGCTGCTGCTCCACATCGAAAGGAGCCAGCTGAGGTGGTTCGGGCATCTGACAAGGATGCCTCCTGGGCGCCTCCTAGGTGAGGTGTTCTGGGCATGTCCCACCGGGAGGAGGCCCCGGGGCAGACCCAGGACACGCTGGATTATATCTCTCGGCTGGCCTGGGAACGCCTTGGTGTTCCCCCGGATAAGCTGGAGGAGGTGGCTGGGGAGAGGGAGGTCTGGGCCTCTCTGCTTAGGCTGCTGCCCCTGCGACCCGGCCCCGGATAAAGCGGATGAAGATGGATGGTTCCACAGATCGACAAAACCCAATTTGCACAGGCGAAACACATTAGTAAATCTGGCCCTAGATCCTTTGTTCAAGGACAAACAAAGGATATAAATACAATTTATTTGTATTTTAATTGAAACAACAAGACAATATTTCCTTCTTCTCATTATTTCTTTGTGCATTGTCTAGGTAAGAAGATCATTTACTCTGCTGGCTGAGAAACCATTTGTTTAATGTTTTTTTTTTTCTTCCTTCTTCAGAGTGCAGACATGTCTGCTGCCACCAATCTACAGTCTGAAGATCAGTTTCTGTGCTCCATCTGTCTGGATGTGTTCACTGATCCAGTCACCACATCATGTGGACACAACTACTGCAAAAACTGCATCACTCAGAACTGGGATGTTAATGACAGCTGCCAGTGTCCCCTGTGTAAAGAGACTTTCAACAGTAGACCTCAGCTGAGGGTAAATACTTTGCTTTCTGAGATGGTTGCTCAGTTCAGACGTGAATCTCAGCAGAAAGCCAGCAGCAGCAGCAGCTCAGAGCAACAAGCTGCCAAACTAGCAGAAGTTCCCTGTGACGTCTGCACTGGAACCAGACTGAAGGCCCTGAAGTCCTGCCTGGTGTGTCTGACCTCCTACTGTCAGACTCACCTGGAGCCTCATCTGACAGCTACAAGTCTGAAAAGACATCAGCTGATTGAGCCTGTGGAGAACCTGGAAAGCAGGATGTGTAGGAAGCACGATAAACATCTGGAGCTGTTCTGTAAGACCGACCAGACATGTGTCTGCATGCTCTGCTCTGTTCTAGATCACAAGGCTCATGAGTTTGTTCCTCTGAGAGAAGAATATGAAGGAAAGAAGGCAGAGCTGGAGAAGACACAAGCTGAAACTCAGCAGATGATCCAGAAGAGACGACTGAAGATTCAGGAGATCAAAGAGTCGGTGAAGATGAGTAAAGATGCTGCAGACAGACAGAAAGCAGAAGGTGTTCAGGTCCTCACAGCTCTGATGGAGTCTGTTGAGAGACGCCTGAAGGAGCTCATAAAGGAGATCGAAGACAAACAGGAAGCTACAGAGAAACAGGCTGAAGGACTCATCAAAGATCTGGAACAGGAAATCTCTGAGCTGATGGAGAGAAGCTCTGAGGTGGAGCAGCTCTCACACTCTGAAGACCACCTCCACCTCCTCCAAAGCTTCTCCTCCCTGAAAGCTGCTCCACCCACCAAGGACTGGACAGCGGTCAGAGTCCGTCCACCATCATGTGAGGGGACTGTGGGGAGAGCTGTGGCTCAGCTGGAGAAGACACTCTGGGAAGACATGAAGAAGCTGAATCATGCTGCGGTGTTGAAGGGGGTCCAGCAGTATGCAGTGGACGTGACTATGGATCCTGATACAGCACATCATTGGCTCATCCTGTCTGACGATAGAAAACAAGTACACTGCAGTGAGGTGAGGAGAAAGAGGAAACTTCCATACAACCCAAAGAGATTTACTTACTTTGTTAATGTTTTAGGAGAGCAGAGTTTCTCTTCAGGCAGATTTTACTTTGAGGTTCAGGTTAAAGGAAAGACTGACTGGGATGTAGGAGTGGCCACAGAGTCGATCAACAGGACAAAGAGCATGTCAATGAGCCCCGAGGATGGTTTCTGGACTGTGTGGCTGAGAGATGGAAGTGAGTACAGTGCTTGTGAAGATCCCCAAATTAACCTCTCTCTCAAGTCTGCTCCTCAGAAGGTGGGGGTGTTTGTGGACTATGAGGAGGGTCTGGTCTCCTTCTATGACGTAGATGCTGCAGCTCTGATCTACTCGTTCACTGGCTGCTCCTTCACAGAGAAGCTCCACCCATATTTCAGTCCCGAGCTTAATGATGATGGTACAAACGCTGCACCACTGATCATCTGTCCTGTCAATCAAACTGAGTAGAGCTAAGAATTTTTACTTTATTAGCAGATTACTTTATATTACAATTATTGTATATTACATAATTATATCTTTTTCTTTTGAAAGAGAAACATGAAACTGATATTTTAATTAATCAAGGAGAAGGCAAATAAAAAATATAACCAAGTATTTAAATAATGAAAAATAATTTTTGAAAAGTAACTTTTGCTCCAATTTTCTCCACTGCTATGGGATCTTAAAGCGTTCACACAAACAGTTGGTCTTTGCAGGCCAAAAACAACATAAAGAGGAGCAGCCTGCAGGGTGTTTGACTAGTAAGACTTAGAATCATTTATAGAGACGAGTTCTCTGCACAACGTGGTCACAGAACACAGTCAGGACACTTTAAACAAAAAGAAAACTTACTACTTCTTGTACTAAGAGATTAAACAGAGAGAATATGATCCTGTGGAGCGCATACAGGTCAGGCTGAGGAGATCAGAAACTGTCCCATTACAACACATCGAAGATTTCCAGTAGCACCAGTGTAACAACATTGTATAATAAGAAAATTACAGACAAACATTTAGCTGGTTTAAGGGGTCATGTGGGCAATTATCATAGTGTAGTGTGGAAAGGTCTGACTAATGATTTTAAACTTACTGGTTTTTCCAAATGTCATATTGTGGTAAGTCAAGGTTTAAAGAAATGTTATATTTTAGCTTTCATCCATCCACTTCCGCTTATCCTTTTTTTTAGTTTTTTTTTTTGGCAGCACGGTGGCACGGTGGTTAGCACTGTTGCCGCACAGCAAGAAGGTCCTGAGTTCAATTCCACCATCAGGCCGGGGTCTTTCTGTGTGGAGTTTGCATGTTCTCCCCGTGTTTGCGTGGGTTCTCTCCGGGTACTCCGGCTTCCTCCCACCGTCCAAAGACATGCAGCTTGTGGGGATAGGTTAATTGGATAATCCAAATTGCCACTAGGTGTGAATGTGAGTGTGAATGGTTGTTTGTCCCTGTGTGTTGGCCCTGCGACAGACTGGCGACCTGTCCAGGGTGTACCCCGCCTCTCGCCCTATGACAGCTGGGATAGGCTCCAGCGCCCCCCGCGACCCTGAAAAGGATAAGCGGACGCGAATGGATGGATGACTTTAGTTTTCCAGCTGTGGTCAGTGATCTAAAGTTGCTGTTTCATGTCCATAAACACGATGAAGTACATTTATATTTTATTGTTATTATTTAGCAAAAGCTGATTGTAAAACAAAACTAAATGGAATCTAAATATGTGACAAATGTGTAAATAAACAATAATTAATGTTAAAATGAGTGAGCAGTGATTTCCCATCTACCGGCTCTAGCTGGGATAGGCTGCAGCCCCCCAGCGACCCCGACAAGGAAAAGTGGAAGAATATGGATGGGACAATGATTCCTTTGATGATTTGAGTAACAAATACTGAGAAGGAAAAATCTGTTTTATACACCAACAGTGTGAGCAAATTCTCATGGTGTATGTTGGTGAATTACAATTACATATATTTGGTGCCATTATTAGTTACTATTAACCGCTGTCTCTCTTCCACAGCATGTCTTTATCCTGTCTTCCTTCTCTCACCCCAACCAATCACAGCAGATGCCCCTCCCCCCCAAGCCTGGTTCTGCCGGAGGTTTCTTCCTGTTAAAAGGGAGTTTTTCCTTCCCACTGTCGCCAAAGTGCTGCTCATAGGGGTCATATGATTGTTGGGTTTTCTCTGTATGTATTATTGTAGGGTCGACCTTACAGTATAAAGCGCCTTGAGGTGACTGTTGTTGTGATTTGGTGCTGTGTAAATAAAACTGAATTGAATTGACCAGGCTGAAAGGCTGACGTAGACCAGGAAAAAGGGGGGGGAGAGAGAGAGAGGGAGGCTGCAAGAAGGGTCTGGCGCTGCTGAAGGCCAGGATGGTGGATGGACGTCCTACAGAAGAGGCTGATGAGGCTCAGAGAATGAAACATGTTAACAGACTTTGATGTCATTAATAGGTATACGCCTACTTACCAACTTTTAACCCTGTGGGGTTGACAGACGCACCAGCGCGTCCAAATCACATGACCAATTTAAGATGACATTTCAACAAGTTGCTGTCTCCAGTTCAACTTCTGTTGAAACTGGACTTCAAACTAAATGCTAATGTTTCTTCCT
The DNA here is from genome assembly GCF_963969265.1 of Rhamphochromis sp. 'chilingali'. NCBI lineage: Eukaryota > Metazoa > Chordata > Actinopteri > Cichliformes > Cichlidae > Rhamphochromis > Rhamphochromis sp. 'chilingali'. The sequence goes on along the minus strand of NC_137948.1, from coordinate 1,159,402 downwards.
GATTTCTATCGTCACCTTCACTGCTGGAAGAAACTATAAAAATTGTGTTTCCTAAGGCCAAAGCTATCGAGCACTCTGCTTGTGGCCTAAATAAATGTCAAACAATCAAAAAATGATATGGCAACATGTGGCAATTGGTTGTATAGGAAGAGGGAGAAGTTTTAGGGGTGAGGGCGGCGAGAGAGAGAAATTTTGACTGTGCCACTGTTTCTGTGCCATATTGAATGATCTGGTTCATTTAAAATAAAGCAAATAATGATTGAATCTCAACCAAGTCAATGCCAAACTGTGCACGAGGGCTTTTCGCAGTGCAGGAGAGTACGTTTGATTTGAGAGATTTTTGTAATTTTACAGTTTTAAGCAAAGATGCATTTGATGATAATATGCACATTAAAGTGTGCAATTCAGTTTTGGCCTCCATAAAGTAAGAAAAAGAACGATAAGAATATAGGCCAGACAAATTTAAGCAGCCTGAGTTTGTTCAGTCATTATTTGAAATACAGCTATGGATCTTACACAAATTGCATCGTTTGTGTGATTTACTCTGCCTCACAGAAACCTGACAGCAGAATGACGATGTTAGTTAAACTCACTCAGGTGTTGCTGCTGAATATTCCATGCTTGGCTTTGACAGTCTGCACCACAATGTTTTCAAACACCGGTGTGCAATGAATCTTGGGATAGGATACACCTGACCCATCCTTTAGATCTGGGGGAAAGGAGGACACCTTTGTGTGTCATATGTGGAGTAGCCTTCAATTCTTCAATGTGAGGCCCTCAAACTGGGCCTACAAAAGGATGTGGCCCCTGACTCTGGCCCGTATCCTCATTTGAATCTGTCTGAAACAAGTACTTTATAGTAATGTGAGGAAGAAAAGATCTGACTGTCATATTACCTTTTGTCTGCAGTCCCCGGCTTCCCTTATTATACTCTATTTCAGAGACCCGTGCTCTAGTTCCACGCACCATGCGCGTTCCCCTCCTGTCTAGTTTCCACCTGTGTGTATTGTAAATAAAGTCTCGTCAAACTTGAGTCCTGCTGTCTGTATCTGCGCCGAGCTCCAGGTTAGGTACTGGCCTGCTGTGACATCTCCCTGCATACTTTTTCATTATTGCTTCTGACTACTCAGCCATCTAAAAGCTGACGTGTATCGTAAACCTACACATACGGTTCAGTATTTAAGGCTTGAGTTGAACAATAACTTCCACATTTTATATTTTTGTGTCAGAAAACTTCAGAGTTTCTAAAATCTGAGTTGACTGTTCTGGAGAAGAAGAGGAGATGCAGTGACACCCCCATGATGTTTCTTCAGGAGATCGTCAGTGCAAATGTTCCTGGTCTGCTCCTGTGAATGTGACTATCAAAGTGTGCCATTATTTATGGGGAAATAATGTAAAAGTGTTCAGTCGCTCAGGTCCTGCTCTGAGACTGAGAAGCTTCACTTGTCTGTGAACACTTCACTCTGTTGCTCCATCAGTGGCAGGAATAGTTAGGGTCATATATATTTAGACAGTGACACAAGTTTTGTTTTTTTACCTGTTTATTCCAATTATAGTTATATGATGGACATGAACATAATGTGTAGACTGTCAGCTTTCATTTGAGGGCATCCACATTCAAATGGGACGAAGGGTTCGGGAGTTTCAGCTCCCTAAAATGTGCCAACCTCTTTTTAAAGGGACCAAATGTAATTGGACACCTAACTCAAAGGCTACTTGATGTGCAGGTGTGGGCAATTCCTCTGTTATGTCATTATCAGTTAAGCAGATTTAAAGGCCTGGAGTTGATTTGAGTTTTCGTGCTTGCATTTGAAAGATTTTGCTGTGAACAGACAACATGAGGTCAAATGAGCTCTAAGTGCAGGTGAAACAAGCCATCCTTAAGCCGGGAAAACAGAAAAAAACTATCCAAGAACTTCCTACAATATTCAGAGAGGCAGAATCTTTGAGAAAGAAAGAAGGCACTGGTGAACTCAGCACCTGAACATCCACACAAGACAGCAGTGGTGGATGATCGCAAAATCATTCCACGGTGAAGCCAACCAAGTGAACAACACTCCAGGAGGTTGTACCGATATCCAAATCTACCATAAAGAGAAGACTGCATGAAAGTAAACACAGACAGTTCACTGCAAGGTGCAAGACACTCATACACAGGGATGGGTATTGATAAGATTTTCACGATTCCGATTCCATTTTCGATTCTGTTTAATGATTCGATTCTTTATCGATTCTTTTTAAAAAAGGAGAACACTAAGGTCGATTAGCTTAGAACTTTGTTTTATATCTTCTCTTTGAACAAGATAGAAATTTAGGAGTAACATGGCCTTACAAACCCAACAGTGAGATCTTAAGAGATCCAGCCTACGGCTCTTCAATGGGGTGTCACAGGGTCCCCGGGAAAAACATTGTAAATGTAAAATAATAAAATAAATATTCTTCTGTAGCAATAACAAAGTATAACATAAATTATTCTGTAGCAATTACACAAGAATATCCAGTAATGTCCCCGCCTACAATTAAACACATTCACTTACTGAAAATCATCTGCTGTGGCCAATGGGTGCAAGACTTTGACCACAAACTGAGTCACTGCTCGGTGACGTTCGTCTATCCTGGCCTGAAAGGAGACGCTACCGGTAGACTGCAGCGAGAACTGCCAGCATCTGAGCCAGACTCTGTCTCTCTCATCATGGTCACTAAATGCACAGTAATGGCAGGTTTGTAATAAGGCAGATCGCACTAACATAATATGCACTGTTGTTGATTATTTACCTGCCGCATTAACGGGAGAGGACGTGCAAACGTTACCGCTGCTGCTGGGTTGAGATTCACGAGTCCGGAATTAAAAACACGACATTCATTTAAGGTCATCGCGTGTTTTTTGCATATTCGTAGTGTTTCCTCCCTTAAATGAAATATCTACTTTGCAAGTATTGCAAGTTGCCCTGTTGTCATCCACTCTCGTAAAGTATAACCAAACTTTTGATCGTTTGAGCCGCCATGTTTCCTGTCAGGTAAATGACGCTCCGCAACGCGGTGACGTCATTCAGGGCGACTGGAATCGATAAGGGAATCGTTTGCAAAAATGGCAAACAATCCCAAGGAATTGAAACAGTGGGAACCGGTTCTTGTTGAGAACCGGTTCCCACTGTTTTCGATACCCATCCCTACTCATAAACCTCAAGAACAGAAAGGCTAGATAGGACTTTGCCAAAAAAGAAAACCTAAGAAAAGCCAGCACAGTTCTGCAAAAACACTTGTGTTTCCTGATGATGTGACACAGGCCTGAAGCAGCTGAGTGAATTCTGAGCTGTTTAGAGACAGACTGTCTGCTCACATCCAGCTAAATTGGAATAGACTATGTGCACGTTAGCATATTCTACTTCCGGTGCGGAAACTCCTGTGGGGAGCTTTGTTTCCGGTGTCCTATTCACGCCCTGTTTACGGTCCAAAACAAGTTAAGCAAATGAATGAATCAAGCGGCGATTTACATTTCTCTAGATGTCTCGGGCATTTACCCAACATATCTGTAAATGATGTTCATCGACTTGTCGATATCTTTCCCCCGCGCCTCAGAGCAAAAGAGAAAATGCATTCAAATGTTATATTTCTCAGCTGTCTCTCATTTATCGCGGGTGTTATGTTCTAAAAATAACCAGCGAGAGGTGAAATCAAGGAGCCAATTTTATTTTTTGATGGTGCAAAACGTTTGGTGGACATCGTGGACATACAGCACTGCACTTCAGTCACACTGCTAGCATCGATGCAGCGATTCTGTACAGGAGAGACGGAGGAGATCGTCTGCAGCGATCAGGACGCAGGACGCAATGTGACGTAAAAAAAACAAAGCATGCAAACTCAAACAATCAAAAAATGATATGGCAACATGTGGCAATTGGTTGTATAGGAAGAGGGAGAAGTTTTAGGAGTGAGGGCGGCGAGTGCCACTGTTTCTGTGCCATATTGAATGATTTGGTTAATTTAAAATAATGCCAATAATGATTGAAGCTAAACCTGGGCGTTTCACTTGTCGACGACTAAACATAGGACAGAAAAGCAAACAGCAGCAGAAAGCTGGTGCAGTAAAGGCTGGGAGAGCAGCAAAAGTAGGAAACCCAGCATCTGGTGGTGTCCGTGACTTCAACACTTAAGGCCTTTGCCAGCAAAGGGTTTTGAATAAAGTAATAGAAATTATCAATTTATTTTCAGTTATTTAATTTTTCCAAATACTTTTGAGCCTGAAACGAAGGCATTGTGTTAAAATACTTTAGTTTCTCATATTTTTATGCGGTCATTTTGTCCAACACACTGAATTAAAGCTGAACGTGTGCACTTCACCTGCATCAGAGCTGTTTCATTTAAAATTCATTGTGGTAATGTACCAACATTAGAAAATTTGTCTCAATCCAAATATTCATGGACCAAACTGTAAGTCTGTCAGCTCACTAAAATAAAAACAAACACCTTCAGATCCTGAAGGATGCATAAAACAAACAGCCCGGTGGAGCTAACAGAGCGGCAGGAACAGCTGGATGACTCCTGTGAACGGACGAAGGATAAACAAGAGGCTGTCAGATGTCCACAACCATCGTTTTGTGAATGTCCAATCCTCCCGCCACCTGCAGGAGACAACAGGAAGTGATGTCACACACTGTTTTTTCTTGTTTTTAACTGAATCGACTCTGTAAACAGAGGAGGCCCCGAGAGCTCCGTGAACTAACAGAAAGATTTTAAAGGTAATTCTGTGTTGATCTGGGAGCCGATGAGGTGACTTCAGTTCTGTGGGCGTCAAACAGACCTGTGAGGGTTCTGGATTCGAAATGAGCTGAAGAGGTCCTGCTGGTGCTGTAGAGCAGCGGTCCCCAACCCCGGGCCACGGACCGGTACCGGGCCGCGAGAGCCGAGGCTCGGGTGAGAAGTTTATGGTTTTCAGGGTTTTATTGTGAACTTGGTTTCCCTGGGTCTTATTTTGAAAGAAATGTTTAAACGTTACCATAGCGACCAGCAGAGATGGACAGTAACGCGTTACTGTAATCTGATTACTTTTTTCGAGTAACGAGTAAAGTAAGGGATTATTATTGCAAAAACGGTAATTAGATTACTGTTACTTTCCCGTAGGAACGCTGCGTTACTGCGTTACTAAAACCGTGATTTTTTTGCGAGAATGTCTCATGACAGTGACGTAAGCAAGAGCGCCATTAGTGACAACAGCTGTGTGCAGATCAACAATGGATCATATATCGAGTGCAGAGAGAGTGTGAGCGTGCAGCGTTTAAAGCGTGGAAGTACTGACCTTACTTTGAGTTTGATTCCATAAAAAGTGACAAAAACATTAGTGTCCGCTGTGCGTGGGAAGAAAACTTCTTTTTACAGCGAAAAAACCCCTAAACTTCCAACAAGCACCGAGTAGCTACGACGTAATGGGAAACTCACAGAGAAACTCACGGATTCTTCCACTGACCGCGGCACACCTGCACCAGGGTAAACCTCCGCCTACCCCACTCCTGCTTTACAGGTGAAAATAGAGCAACAGGACCGCTGAGTCTTTGACTTTATTTATTTTCTGCTGTGTTTTACTTGCATCTATTTGAAAGACTGAGTGTAAACACAAAACTATTTTATTTTATGAGCTGGAATGTGCAGAAAATAGGTTTAAATGTTAAACTAATTTCTTCCAGTCAGTGAATGTTGCATATAATTAAATATTTGCTTGATGCATAAAGTTAAAAGATTAAAACTAATAAAACAAGTTTTAAAAAGAGACTTTTCCATCTGATTACATTTTGTATGATGGATTATGTAGAAAAAGTAGAATTGGGCTTAAAGATCTATTGCTTTATCACCTCTTCAGGGTGTAAATCGTGTTTTTAAAAAGTAACTAAGTAATTAATTACTTTTGAAAATAAGTAATCAGTAAAGTAACGGGATTACTTTTTTGGGGAAGTAATCAGTAATTAGTTACTGATGACTTTTTTCAAGTAACTTGAGCAACACTGGCGACCAGACAGCATTAAGGGCAGAGAGGAGGACGCTGCTAATAAAGTTACACAATCACACAGTGAATTCATGTTTATCATTATATTTACAGAACACCAGTTTCTGTCTCGGTTGAATCATTTTAATTTGTTGTGTTTGTCTGCGACACCTTAAAGGCCGGTCGGTGAAAATATTGTCAGACATAAACTGGTCAGTGGCACAAAAAAGGTTGGGGAGCGCTGAGTTAGATAATCCTGCAAGTACAGCTTCACGATGTTCTTCCCTAAGCGACCTTCTCGGGTCTTTACTGTTGGAGCTTTCTCAGAGTCAGTTTCTAACTTTTGATGCATGTTTTGAGCCGTGCTGGTCGCATGCACGCACACATGTGTTAGCACCATAACTCTGTCCTGGACCCAGTTTGCACTTCAACATCCTTTTTGACCTTTCATACAATAAATCTAGAAGTAATGGCCGTATCTGCAGCCCTCCTCCCTGCACATGAACTGAGATCAGCTGATTGAAGCCCAAATGTTTCATGTTTCTTTCTTTCTATTTGCTCCTCATTCAGGTAACTGAAGAACCTTTATAGCAGTTTTAAGTATAACACTTTACTGCATTACTAGGAAACGTAACGTGGTTGTAGCACAGATTACGGCGCGTTGCTTTGGTGCAGACTCCAGTTTGAGTCCAGGTGGTGAAACGAGTCACAAAAACTCACCGCGCAGAACTCCTCGAAGGAGATTCTGCCGTCTCCGTCTTTGTCGGCGCCTATGATAGTTTTGTCGACGATCTGCTGCAGCTGTGTGTCTTTCAGGTTGCTTCCCACCATCGTCTTTAGGACCTGGAAGAGTTCTCCATTGGAGATGTAACCGTCTTTGTCCATGTCGTAGATCCTAAAGGCAACTGAGGCCAAAGAAAATCACAGAGGAAATGTGAAGGTAAGTTTCAGTTCGATTCCATGTTATTTATGGTAAATGGCCTGTATTTATATAGCGCCTTACGCTAAGGACCCCAAAGCGCTTTACACACCCAGTCATCCACCCATTCACACACACATTCACACACTGGTGATGGCAGCTACATTGTAGCCACAGCCACCCTGGGGCGCACTGACAGAGGCGAGGCTGCCGGACACTGGCGCCACCGGGCCCTCTGACCACCACCAGTAGGCAACAGGTGAAGTGTCTTGCCCAAGGACACAACGACCGAGACTGTATTTATGTAGCACACAATCAAAACAACAACATTCGCCTCAAGGTGTTTAAAAATCGAGCATAGTTTATGAACCATGATGGTTAAAGCTGAAGTGCTTACAACGCAGCCGCTGCTCCTTGTTTCCTTTCACGCTGAACTGAAAGACTCCTTCAATGAACTCTGTGGAAAAGGAAAATCATCACTGTTGTTGTTTAAGGCTGAAGAACAAGAAGATCAAAAGGTCTGAGATACGATCGTCTCCACGCAGAGACAAAACGCTCCGAGAACAAACCGAACGGCTCGGTGCCTGCTGGGTAATCCTGCACACGTTGTGTTCATCGATTAATTATATGACTCAGCGGATCAGAGATGATATAAATGTCAAACCTGGACTGAGTAACTGAATCATGAGGATATTATTGACTGTAAAAAGGTGTCAAACTGTATCTGTGTGATAGCGATGAGGCTGTAACGGCTGAGCTGCTGTTCGTCTTCTGTAAAAACTCTTTCGCACCTCTGAAGTCGACTTCCCCGTTTTCGTCGGTGTCGAATATATCGATGACTCGCTGCACGAGGGGGTTCTGCTGGAGCTCTGGCAGGGACATGAACTCCTCCACGCTCAGGGATCCGGAGTCATCCAGGTCGAGTTTCTTAAATCTCCTTCCCAGCCTCTTAATCTGATTAGCGTCTGAAATGAAACACAGAGAGAGAGAAGGTGGTTTCTAGAGGAGATCACATGACCAGAGGCTGTCTGTCAGCTCTACCAGCAGAGGACACGCCGCAGTTTAAACACCTGTCGTCCACCTGTCGTCCACCTGTGCCTCACTTCCTGCCTCTTCATCCTGTCAGACTTACCGGCTGCCTGCTTGGTGCTGCCCATGGCTGCTGGCTGGACTTCACGGCTGTAACGGCTGTGCTGCGGGAGCTCCCGGTGCCTCGCTCTAAGCCCTAACACCCGGTCATGTGACACATCTTTCAACACTAATCACTCTGCTGATGACCACGAACTGAGCGTGCTCAGAAGGAACAGGGCAGCCCGGCACTCCACGTCAGGAGATGATCTCACACACAAGAGCAAAGAAACTAGAACACTTTAAATAATCACATCTGATTAAATGCAGAAACTTTAACATGTCCTTTCTTTGGTCTCTGACTCTGAACGCCTCCACGATGGGACAGGCGTTGTTGTGCGTCTGCTGTGGTGAAACTGCAGCGGCCTGAAGGTGGACCACACGATGAACCAGAGATTTCACCACACACGCTTTAAAGAAAAGAAAAAAAGCAAACGTCCTTCACCGATATGTAGTTCTAACTATTAAAATATGTCCAAAGGTGTGACGATTACCTGTTTTTGAATTACTTGAACTGTACAGCTGATACCGTGAAAGTGTTTGACTCGTATATCCACTGATGAACGTATGAAGAGTCCCATATTACCTACATGTTGATGCTAGGCTCCTCTTTAAATAAACCTTTATTTAAAACTACATTGAACACGTGTGAATTCAGCTCACAGCAGAAACAAGCTGCAGCTCTACGTTACAGTCAGGACAAACCACATCAGGAGAAGTTTTGTTGTTTGTTTAAATCCTGAAGGCTCTGCATCACAGAACTGAGCTGAATATTTTGATTGGTGGGCTAGCTGAAGATGACGTGCTGCTTGGGGTCCAAGCCAGTGGGGGGTCCAGAGGGATAACATTCAGGCCTCAGCTGACCTGCATCCAGTGTTTGTTCTGATCCCATCATCGCCATAAATTAACTCCATGTATTCACAAATCAGAAGGAGGAAACAAACTCTGACAAAAATTAAATGTTGGTTTAATAACAGCTCTGATCAGACTGCATTTGCTGGACATAGAAAAACCCGTTTACAGTACAAAGTTTGTGACCTCGAGGACAGAAAAATAAAATACTCTTTAAATCCAGATGGGCTGAGACCCTCATTAGTGTGTGATGGTTAACCATACAACACGCCTCACCCGTCCAGCCTGGGCGTGTTCTAATCCGACCTTTGCTCCTTGTTGATAAATATAAACCATAAAATCATAAAAAAAAGGGTGAGGAGGAAAGAAACCCTGTGAAAAGCTGCAGTCAAGTCCAGTTTGTCTCTAAACGAAGATTCACAGGAACGTCACACTGAGTCCATCACGTTCATATTCTGAGCCTCACAGCAGATTCTGTCCACTGGTGAGAACAGAGGTGAGTACAGACGATCGTGTTCGCACTGTTCGCACTGCAGGCAAGTCCAAACCAAACGTGAGTCCTCCTCTGTCTGTGGCAGACTGCTGGCTGACTCCTGGCATGGTAAGTGGTAAGTTATCCAGATATGGGCCAGGACTGGCATAGTTTGGTGTATGTGGCCCAGGCCCATAGAAAACAGGTCTGGCCCGGATCCGGCATCAAGCTGGCACTTCTGACTGACTGGTGTCGTGGCAGGGTGTATGTCAGCCAGATGTGGGCCAGGTCTGGCAATGATGGCACTATTTATGCTCCTATTTTAGTTAGAAGACCCAAATGCCATGTTGCAATACTATACTGCTATGGTAGCCAATGTTTCAAATGCAGGTTTGACAGGTTTGTGAGTGTACACTTTATCCAAAACCTAGAGACGGTTTTGCCACCAGGTGGCTGTAGCTCAGGAGGTAGAGCAGGTCACCTACTGATCGGCAGGTTAGTGGTTCAAGAGTGTGAATGTGTATGAATGTAGTGAGGAAGCACTCAGTTTAGAGAAAGCGTGTGATTGGGTGAATGTGGCATGTTGTATAGAGCGCTTTGAGTGATCTGGGAGAGTAGAAAGGCGCTATAAAAGAATCAGTCCATTCACTGTCTGAACAGAGTTTCGTCATCTTCCTTATCACTATTATGTTCCGGCGCATGTTGTTATTACTTGGATTGATTAAGGTACACATTAGGCTGACATCTGGGGCCAGAGCTGAAACTGTTCTGGGCCAGCACAGGGCTAGCAGTGTGTCTGCAACTGGCCTTGTGCTGGCCCATGTGTGGGCCACCAAAGGGCCGTCATTCTTTGCCGTGTGTGGGCCAGATCCGGGCCATATTAATGAAACTACACTTGCAAGAACAGCAAAGGGCTCACGTACGAGGACAGGACACCTCTGGGTTCTTTAACAACATCAAACAACTCAGTGTTCCAACATCTGGAAGAGGCTGCAGAGTTCATGTTGTATGTGAATCCACTTGCCATAATAACCACAATGCATCTGTGATGTTTATTGGCTTAATGGTGGCCTCTCTCAGAGGCAGTGGTAAAACATTGTCAGATTATGAGAGACAAGCCTGGGCTGTATTATAGATCACAGTAAGTTAAAGTTTAACAGTTTAGCTTGTTATTATATATAGCTCTGGTTGTACCAGAGCGCTGTGCCTCCTTTTGCCACTAGGTGGCAGGTTCCTTAACATGTGGCTGTTTTTATAGGCAAGGTGTGTTCCTCGTGTAATCTGTCTGTGTTTAGGTTTCACTGGTTTTATTCACAGTCGTTTTTGAGTTGTTTCTATGTGTGCTAGCTGTAGGATGTTAGATGTCTCCCCTAACACACATTCACAGACGCTGAGTGAGGTCTGTGGTGTGTTTTTGATTCTGAAAGGATTTGGTGGAGCACTTTGGGACTTTGTTTTTATGTTATTTTTTTCTTCACCTGAGGGTTCTTATTGTTTGTGTGGTGCCATTGCCGGTAGGAGGAGAGGATCAGTGATGGTCACCCAAATACCCACATATGGCAAGAGCAGAGTTTTGCTGTTGCCTGAATCAAATACACAGAAACCAAGGATATGTTGTCTGGCAGTGACACCAATAGCAGGAACCCCCAACATCCTTCTCACACTGAGGAATTAGAGGACAGAGGACTGCTGAGACTCTTGGACCGTAATTGTATTAACAGACCTCTCTGCATTGAATCATATCTGTTATTAACCTCTGTCTCTCTTCCACAGCATGTCTTTATCCTGTCTTCCTTCTCTCACCCCAACCAATCACAGCAGATGGCCCCGCCCCTCCCTGAGCCTGGTTCTGCTGGAGGTTTCTTCCTGTTAAAAGGGAGTTTTTCCTTCCCACTGTCACCAAAGTGCTGCTCATAGGGGGTCATATGATTGTTGGGTTTTTCTCTGTATGGATTATTGTAGGGTCTACTGTACAATATAAAGCGCCTTGAGGCAACTGAAGTTAGGGAACTTGTGAGTTTTAAAGGGTACGATCATGAAACCGTTCCTGTAATAGAACAATCTGAGGACATAATGAGTAAGCACATGAAGTTGTCAGGATGGGCATCTGTCACATCTGTCAGAACTGCTACGTTATGACTACAACCCTAACACTTGTTCCTTACTTTTAAAATATGAAATGTAAACAAAATTTCAAATAAGATGCATTTCCTTTCTTTCTCCCTTAGAGTGCAGAAATGTCTGCAGCCACCAATCTACAGTCTGAAGATCAGTTTCTGTGCTCCATCTGTCTGGATGTGTTCACTGATCCAGTCACCACATCATGTGGACACAACTACTGCAAAAACTGCATCACTCAGCACTGGGATGTTAATGACAGCTGCCAGTGTCCCAAGTGTAACAAGGTGTTCAAGACAAGGCCTGAACTTCATGTTAACACTTTGCTGTCTGAGATGGTTGCTCAGAGACGTGAAGCTCAGCAGAAAGCCAGCAGCAGCAGCTCAGAGCAACAAGCTGCCAAACCAGGAGAAGTTCCCTGTGACGTCTGCACTGGACCCAGACTGAAGGCCCTGAAGTCCTGCCTGGTGTGTCTGACCTCCTACTGTCAGACTCACCTGGAGCCTCATCTGACAGCTACAAGTCTGAAAAGACATCAGCTGATTGAGCCTGTGGAGAACCTGGAAAGCAGGATGTGTAGGAAGCACGATAAACATCTGGAGCTGTTCTGTAAGACCGACCAGACATGTGTCTGCATGCTCTGCTCTGTTCTAGATCACAAGGCTCATGAAGTTGTTCCTCTGAGAGAAGAATATGAAGGAAAGAAGGCAGAGCTGGAGAAGACAGAGGCTGAGATTCAGCAGATGATCCAGAAGAGACGACTGAAGATTCAGGAGATCAAAGAGTCGGTGAAGATGAGGAAAGATGCTGCAGACAGACAGAAAGCAGAAGGTGTTCAGGTCCTCACGGCTCTGATGGAGTCTGTTGAGAGACGCCTGAAGGAGCTCATAAAGGAGATCGAAGACAAACAGGAAACTACAGAGAAACAGGCTGAAGGACTCATCAAAGATCTGGAACAGGAAATCTCTGAGCTGATGGAGAGAAGATCTGAGGTGGAGCAGCTCTCACACTCTGAAGACCACCTCCACCTCCTCCAGAGCTTCTCCTCCCTGAAAGCTGCTCTAAGCACCAAGGACTGGACAGAGGTCAGAGTCCGTCCACCATCATATGAGGGGACTGTGGGGAGAGCTGTGGAGACACTCAGGAAAGACATGAAGAAGCTGTTTGAGGCTGCAGAGCTGAAGAGGGTCCAGCAGGATGCAGTGGACGTGACTCTGGATCCTGATACAGCAAATCCTTATCTCATCCTGTCTGACGATGGAAAACAAGTGAATCATGGTGATGTGAGGAAGAAACTTCCGGACAACCCAGAGAGATTTTCTTACTGTGTTTGTGTTTTAACAGAGCAGAGTTTCTCTTCAGGCAGATTTTACTTTGAGGTTCAGGTTAAAGGAAAGACTAAATGGACTTTAGGAGTGTCCACAGAGTCGATCAACAGGAAGGGAAACATCAGACTGATTCCTCAAAATGGTTTCTGGACTGTGTGGCTTAGAAATGGAAGTGAGTACAGTGCTTGTGCCGCCCCTCCGGTCCGTCTCTGTCTCCGGTCTGGTCCTGAGGTGGGGGTGTTTGTGGACTATGAGGAGGGTCTAGTCTCCTTCTATGACGTAGATGCTGCAGCTCTGATCTACTCGTTCACTGGCTGCTCCTTCACAGAGAAGCTCCACCCGTACTTCAGTCCTGGGCTTTATCAAGGTGTGAAAAACTCTGCACCACTGATCATCTGTCCTGTCAATCAAATTGAGTAACAACGTATTTGAATTGATGAGATGATTTATTTTCATTAAAGGGAATAAATAATCAGGTCCTGTTTGCATGCTTTTATTTTCTAAGCATTCTCATTACTAACAGTGTTTTTAACTGATGTCCTCCCTTAGAAGGGGCACCACATTGATGTAATACACTCAAAAAGCTACATGAAGAATTGTTTCGTTTCATAACATGTAACAATTCTCAAGAATAGTAACAAAAGGTAGCTGATGTCATAGCATGTCATTGTCTTCATGGTCTGCAGAAAATGATGTGTGTTAATTTTTTTTAGTGTAACTCATATCATGTAAAAATGTCTTATTTTGGGGTATTTTGTGTCTTTACCCACATAGCAAAATTGGTATGGCCTGGATCTGGCCCACGCAATGTGCTTACACATGGCCCAGACATGGCAAAGAATGACGGCCCTTTGGTGGCCCAGATCTGGTTTGCCAGATGTGGCCCATACATGGGGCAGCACAAGGCCAGTTGTAGACACACTGCTAGCCCTGTGCTGGCCTAGAACAGTTTCAGCTCTGGCCCCAGATGTCGGCCTAATGTGTACCTTAATTAAGCCATGTAATAAGAACATGTGCCGGAACATAATAGTGCAAAAGTAAGATGACGAAACTCTGTTCAGACAGTGAATGAACTGATTCTTATATAGCGCTTTTCTAGTCTCCCAGATTACTCAAATTGCTCTATATAACATGATATATTCTCAATCATACGCTATCTGTAAACTGAGTGCTTCCTAACTACATTCATACACATTCACACTCTTGACATGCAGCCTGGAGGATCACACAGAGATCGAACCACTAACCTTCTGAATCAGTGGGTGACCTTCTCTACCTCCTGAGCTACAGCCACCTGGTGGCAAACATGAGTAAACCCTCACTAGGTTTTGGATAAAGTGTACACTCACAAACCTGTCAAACCTGCGTTTGAAACATTGGCTACCATAGCAGTATAGTATTGCAACATGGCATTTGGGTCTTCTAACTAAAATAGGAAAATAGGAACATAAACAGTGCCATCATTGCCAGACCTGGCCCACATCTGGCTGACATACACCCTGCCATGACACCAGTCAGTCAGAAGTGCCAGCTTGATGCCGGATCCAGGGACGACCTGTTTTCTGTGAGCCTAGGCCACATACACCAAACCACAATCATGCCAGATGTGGCATGCTATCGCATAAACAGTGCTATCTACACCAGGCCTGGCCCATATCTGGATGACATACGTCTTATCATGCCAGAAGTCAGTCAGCAGTGCCGGCTTGATACCAGATCCGGGCCAGACCTGCCTGTTATGTGGGTATAAGCAGTTTTAGTATTTTAATGAAAACTGACAATATAGATTCAGTGAAATCTGAAAATATGTGATTGTAACAAACACGAACTGTTAAACAATGAATGGTGATGTTGAAATGTTGTAACATGGAGCGAACAATGATTTGAATAAAACCCTGGTTCACAGGATGACACACTGCTCCATTTCTAACCTCTGTCTCTCTTCCACAGCATGTCTTTATCCTGTCTTCCTTCTCTCACCCCAACCAATCACAGCAGATGGCCCCGCCCCTCCCTGAGCCTGGTTCTGCTGGAGGTTTCTTCCTGTTAAAAGGGAGTTTTTCCTTCCCACTGTCGCCAAAGTGCTGCTCATAGGGGGTCATATGATTGTTGAGTTTTTCTCTCTATGTATTATTATATTATATACTGTACAATACAAAGCGCCTTGAGGCGACTGTTGTTGTGATTTGGCGCTGTATAAATAAAATTGAATTGAATTGAGATGCTCTCAAACTTTCAGCTCACTGTGAATGCAGCACCAGGGTTCACAGATCCGATGCCATATTTGATACTTTTAGCTTTACTTTATAATAAATTCTGATTTTAGCTGTTTTCTGTGAAGAGCAGGAACTGATTGTAATTTTACCTTCTTCATTAACCCTGATGTGGTTCCTGTCTGTGTCCAGCAGAGGGCTGCAACAGTTTCAAGGAGAGTTTGAAGTGTGCACACAGCTCAACTTCCTCTGCAATAAAAACATGAATGACAGAAAGAGAGAAGCTTTGCAGAGGAAAGGATCAAAAACACTGCTGCTCGGGTTTGAGAAAACTGAAGGCGCACACACATTTTAAACTCCTGTTCCAGATGTGTGTACCTCTAATCATGTGTGAATGAAACAAGCCTAACATTGCAGGAGGAGGCGGAGCCACAAAGAGGAGAGTCAGCATCATTTTCCAGAAATGAAAGTTAAAGTTAGTGAGAGTAACAGCACAGCTGCAGTCACAGATCTGTGCATTTGTGAAGAAAATCAGACCGAATTCATCTCCTCTTTCTAAACAACTGACTCAAAAACTGGTGAGTACAGCTGATGACATTTAATGTTTAACATACAGCATTAACGCAAAACTTTTCTTTTTATTCATATTTTATTATATGTGTGTGGGGGTGCACAAGTATGTTATATATCTGTAAATTTGTATATCTTTTGACATGTTCCTGGAGTTATTAAAAAATACATGTAACAAATTGTAATGAAGGTGAATTTCTGATGAACAGGGCATAAACAATAAGAAAAAATGCAGACTCTTAGTTACTAAATAGTGGAAAGGAGGTGGGATTAAATAAGCTCATGCTTCTTCCTTCTCATTTTTGAACATGTAAATTAGTTATAATTATTATTGCTTTGTTTTCCTTTTTTTGTTTGTCTCTTTTTGACTATTTTAATGTTCAAAATAAAGATTCAGCACTATACAATTTCACACTGGCATGTCAGAATAATTCAAGTGGAGGCTTAAATTAAACTAGAATAATGTGATCAGCAGTAACATCAATTACATCTACAAGTGCATAATCAACAACACTGAATTAATTTCTTTCTAAAAATGTGTTTTTGACACTTTCACTTTAGTTTTCAGAGACGTCTGCTGCCTCAGTCTGACATGTGACAGTATCAAATCAAAGAAAATAAGTTCAATGTCTCCGAAAAGATTAAACTCATGTTGTGCCAAGTGCAGGTTACTATAATCAGGTCCGAACCTGCAGGAGGCAACAAACAGAGCCGTTTGAGGTGGGGCAGAGCTGAAAGACAGAGCAGCTTCAGAGTCACATTATTATATTCTGCACCTGTGGTGTCCTAGTTGTGTTTCCTATTGTTGCTGCTCAGACTTTGTTGCATTCCCAATGTAAACCACCAAATATGTTTAATTAGAGTTGAACTTTTAATGCTCTGACTTCTGTTCTCAGAGCGCAGACATGTCCGCTGCCAGCAATCTGCGAGCTGAAGATCAGTTTCTGTGCGCCATCTGTCTGGAGGTGTTCGTCGATCCAGTCACCACACCATGTGGCCACAACTTCTGCAAAAGATGCATCACTCAGCACTGGGATGTTAATATGTCCTGCTGCTGTCCCATGTGTAAGGAGACGTTCAACACGAGACCTCAGTTGAAGGTCAACACTTTGCTTTCTGGCATAGTTTTTCAGCTCAAACGAGAAGCTCAGAAGAAAGTCAACAGCAGCAGCTCAGAGCAACAAGCTGCCAAACCGCAACTTCCCTGCAACGTCTTCACTGGAGCCAGACCAAAGGCCCTGAAGTCCTGCCGTGAGACACGCCTGGACCCTCGTCAACATCTGTACGGAGAGTTGGAAAGAGAGAGTGAGCTAGCGAGAGAGAGACAGCAAGATGTTTGGAGCGAGCTAGAAAGAGAGAGTGAGCTAGCGAGAGAGAGACAGCAAGATGTTTGGAGCGAGCTAGAAAGAGAGTGTGAGCTAGCGAGAGAGTTACAGGAAGAACAACGGCAGGATCTGTTGCTTGAGCTAGAACGAGAGAGTGAGCTAGCGAGAGAGTTACAGGAAGAGCAACGGCAGGATCTGTTGCTTGAGTTAGAACGAGAGAGTGAGCTAGCGAGAGAGAGACAGCAAGATGTTTGGAGCGAGCTAGAAAGAGAGTGTGAGCTAGCGAGAGAGTTACAGGAAGAGCAACGGCAGGATCTGTTGCTTGAGCTAGAACGAGAGAGTGAGCTAGCGAGAGAGAGACAGCAAGATCTATGGAGCGAGCTAGAGATGTAGAGAGACAGAGCAAATATATAGATAGAGTTGATTTAGATTTTCCAAAACCCTTTTATCAATAAAAACAGACAGCTAAAGATTTGAGAACAGAAGTAATAATCCAAACAAAAAAATATTTCTTTTTCAAGTGAATATTAAATCAACCACAATGTCTGTTTTTATCGAACATGTAAAGCCAAGGATGAAAGTCTGTAGAGTAAATAATCTCAATCTAAATAAAAAGTCAGAACTGCTTCTCCTGGAGCCCAAACACAGACTGTGATCTCCTGAAATCCAGGAAAGAGTGGAACACAGTTTCCCCTTTACAACATACTGGAGAATTTCATCATGGCTGGGATTTCAAACAAAGATAAAAGCATTTACAGCGACTGCACCAAGTAAAACCCTCCATTGTAGATTTCCAGCCTCTTTGGGTCTCCATGTATTCATCTGAAACCATTCCCAGATGGTCTCTCCATGCACTCTAAGAAATGAAATGTTATATTTACCTGGTGTTGGCTTTCACTGCAGTATAGTATCACTTCCTGTTCCTGATGCATTGCACAGTGGTGTTTTGTGTATGCCATTTAATTAAAAACTTTGTTGTTACACAGTGCAATGGTCAATTCCTTGATCCAATACAGACGCTCTGCTGAATCACCCACTAATTGTGTTCAAAGAATTCATTCATCGACTTAGAGCATCAAATCACAACAACAGTCGCCTCAAGGTGCTTTATATTGTAAGGTAGACCCTACAATAATAGATACAGAGAAAAACTCAACAATCATATGACCCCCTATGAGCAAGCACTTTGGTGACAGTGGGAAGGAAAAACTCCCTTTTAACAGGAAGAAACCTCCAGAACCAGGCTCAGGGAGGGGCGGGGCCATCTGCTGCGACCGGTTGGGGTGAGAGAAGGAAGACATGATAAAGACATGCTGTGGAAGAGAGACTGTTAATAGGAAAATTGTACTTAGTAGTCAGTATAATCTTTTAATGATATAAGTTTGCATATGGTAGAATACTGCATGTAATCATTTGTGTGTAGAAGTATATAGTTGGTGGCATAGTGAAAGAATGTCTCATCCTAGGGGGCCTGTAACACTTCAAGGTGTTCTAGCGTCCACCCCCACATCCTGGGAGCATGGGAAGAGGTCGTACCTTGTTTTATTGTTTTATCGTAGCTATGTCTGTTTTAGTCTAAGTGCCTTTTGTTTAGATGAACTGCTGGACTTCTTCACTGTGTTATCTAGGGTGAACCATCTAGGGTGAGGGGGAGACTACCCTCTTTATGACCAAGGATGTTCTTTTTGTGCTGTTATATGACCCTTTGATCAGCAGGGCACCACACACACACACAAGCACCCACTGAAGTATAAATAAAGACCGGGGCAGTTTCTCAGTGCGAGTCTCAGTCTGGAGGCTGCCCTTGCTAGCAAGAAGTTCTGTGTGTTTCTCTTCTCTGAGTCTTTACTGAAGAAGTGTTTTAGAGTATATTTCCTTAACAGAGACAGAGGTTAATAAAAAGTAACAAGTATGACAAGTATGATTCAGTGCAGAGAGGTCTATTAACACATGAGGTATGTCGCAATTAAGGGGCCAAATCATTTGAAGGTCGATTATGCCACAGCCGGGCGACAAAGGCTGTCCCAATTCAAAGACTGCTCCAAATGCGGCCGACAAATCCATCTTTCATTTCCCTGAATTTGAAGGATGGGTCGGGTGTATCCTTCTTGGCCCAACCCATCCCAGAATTCATAGCGCGGCCCAGCCAATTCCAGTTTCCAACAATGGCGGCAGCTACTTAGCTTTAATATTACTCTTATTAATCTTTCTGGGTCACAAAATAAACTTTTATGATATTTTCAGGTGAGAATGTAGCTGTGTAAACTTCTAATATCTGCTCAATTTATTAAGATGTCACATGTTTGCAAAAGTGCTCCGACATTTTCTGAGACGTCTGTTACTCACCAGCTCGATATCTGACCGGGAGGTCGAGGCTCACTAGAGCCAGTGAGAACAGCAGATTCCCAGCACATCATTTTCAGA
Organism: Rhamphochromis sp. 'chilingali'; assembly: GCF_963969265.1. NCBI lineage: Eukaryota > Metazoa > Chordata > Actinopteri > Cichliformes > Cichlidae > Rhamphochromis > Rhamphochromis sp. 'chilingali'. Next base: position 1,140,076 of record NC_137948.1, on the reverse strand, counting down.
CCCATGCGGTCTTTCGCTACTCAGGTTAAACATGATATATATATTATTGTTTGGCTTTTTTCAATACCATGTTTTATTTGTTCCTGAGTCAAAAGGGCTTGGCTGAGATTAAAGTTATAGTTTTTTATCCATGCATTTTCTTCCGCTTATCCGAGGCACTGGACCCCCAATGTACAGGCAGCAACGCGAGGAGATACTAGAATACCCACCCCAGCCCGCCACCTCTCACCGGGGGCAAATCCAGACTAAGACAGAGTCCAGCCGCTCTCTGGGAGACTGGTTCCAACGCCATGCGTTGAGGCGAGCCCGAATATATCTAGCCAGTACCTCTCAACCTCACACACTAACTCAGGTTCCTTCCCTAACAGAGAGGTGACATTCCATGTTGCTGCCCGGCACATGATGCATCGGACCCCTACGGCACCTCCTGTGGGTGGTGGGCCTGCAGGAGGATGGGTCGATGTCCCCTTTTCGGGCTGTGCCTAGTGGGCCCCATGGACTAAGGCCTGGCCACCAGACGCTCACCCTCAGGCACCCAACCAGGGCTTGGCTCCATGGTGGGGCCCCAGTAACCCTATCCCAGGCAGGGTGAACTGTTCCCTCGTTTTCATATAAGGGTCTTCTGAATCGCTCTTTGTCTGTTCCTCTCCTAGGACCAATTTGCCATGGGAGACCCTACCAGGGGCAGAAACCCCGGACAACATAGCCCCTGGGATCTCTGGGACACACAAACCCCACCACCACGATAAGGTAGCGATTCGCGGAGGGAATAAACACTGAATAAACGTCAAACAGAAAACTGAATAAACAGAAGCATGTCCTATTATATTTTAAATAGCAAAGAGCAGATGGCTGAGTTTATTAAACTCCATGAACACACTTGGTGACACAAATCTGAAGGGTAGACCCTCCCATTTCACAGCCTCGCAGTTCTGGCCTTCTTGGCCTTTAAAGGACTCGGCCCACGTAGACTGCGAAGGCCGTGTCCAATATAGGAGAAATCTGTTCTCTCTTTTTAGTCCCTGTCAGTACTCTTGCTGCAGCATTTTGTATTAACTGGAAATATACTGTTAAAAATGACTCCAAGGTTCCTCACAGTGTTACTGGAGGCCAAGGTAATGCCATCCAGAGTAAGAATCTGGTTAGATACCATATTTCTAAGCTTTTCAGGGCCGAGTACAATAACCTCAGTTTGATCTGAATTAAGAAGCAGAAAGTTAGCGGCCATCCAGGTCTTTATGTCTTTAAGACATTCCTGCAGTTTAACTCATTGGTGTGTGTTATCTGGCTTCATGGACAGATAGAGCTGGGTGTCATCTGCATACTGCACTACTGCCAGCTTGAAGGCCTGTGGTACATAGCTGATTATTAGAGATAGGTTGATCATATTTAAGATCGAAGAATTAATTAATGGCAGGACTTCTTTGAGCAGTTTTGTAGGAATGGGGTCTAAAAGACACATTGATGGTTTGGAGGAAGTAATTATTGAAGTTAACTCAGAAAGATCAATTGGAGAGAAAGCGTCTAAATGAACATCAAAGGTACTGAAAGTAGCTGTAGATACATCTGTGAGATGATTATGAGTAATATTTTTCTCTAATGATTGTGAAGGTTCTCAGTCATCCAGGTCATCGTAGTCTAAGGAGCTTGGAAAGAAAAGCGTCTGGTTGGCTCAACAGAGCTCTGACTGTTTGTCAGCCTGGCTACAGAGCTGAAGAGAAACCTGGGGTTGTTCTTATTTTCTTCAATCAGTGATGAATAGTAAGATGTTCTGGCTTTAAAAGTAACAAACTATTTCTCCAGGCTAAATGATGATCCTCTAAATTTGTGACACGCCATTTCCTCTCCAGCTTACGAGTCATCTGCTTTAGGCTACGAGTTTGAGAATTATACCACGGAGTCAGGTACTTCTGATTTGAACATTTCTTTTTCAGAGGAACAGATTTGTACGCAGTTAAGTGAAATTATTAACAAGATAATTGACCTCTGCTGGAGTAGCATTCAGGTACTGAAGAAGATAATCCCCTGCACCTCCATTTAAACTAACATAATCATCCTGCTGCAACCAGGTTTCTGTAAGGCAGAGTAAATCAATTTGTTGATCAATTATTAAGTCATGTACTAACAGAGACTTGGAGGAGAGAGACCTGATATTTAATAATCCACATTTCACTGTGTTACTCTTTGGTTCAGATGTGGATACTGTATTGTTCTTTCTTTGTGATTGTTTATGTTTAAGTTGTTTGTTGCTGGTTTTTAGTTTGTTTTTTGTCTGTTTGGGAGCTGACACAGTCTCTATGGAGATGGGTTTTTGGGGGGGGTAGCAGGAGGAGAGAAGCTGCAGAGAGGCGTGTAAGACTGCAGCTCTGCTTCCTGGTCCCAACTCTGGATAGTCATATTTTGGGGGGTTTAATAAATTTGTCCATGTTTCTAGAAATGAGAGCTGCTCCATCCAAAGTGGGATGGATGCCGTCTCTCCTAACAAGACCAGGTTTCCTCCAGAAGGTTTGCCAATTATCTATGAAGCCCACATCGTTTCTGGGACACCACTCAGACAGCCAGCAATTTAAGGAGAACATGCGGCTAAACATGTCACTCCTGGTCTGATTGGGGAGGGGACCAGAGAAAACTACAGAGTCCCACATTGTTTTGGCAAAGTTGCACACCGATTCAATATTGATTTTAGTGGCCTCCGATTGGCGTCACCGGGTGTCATTACTGCCGACGTGAATTATGATCTTACTGAATTTACGTTTCCCCTTAGCCAGCAGTTTTAAATTTCCTTCAATGTCGCCTGCTCTGGCCCCTGGAAGACAATTGACTATGGTTGCCAGTGTCTCTAGCTTCACATGTCTGAGAACAGAATCGCCAATTACCAGAGTTTGACCCCCGGCGGGTGTGTTGCCGAGTGGGGAAAAACGGTTAGACACATGAACGGGTTGGTGGTGTACCTGGGGCTTCTGTTTAGGACTATGCTTCCTCCTCACCGTCACCCAACCGACCTGTTTTCCTGGCTGCTCGGGACAATCTGCCGGGGGACAGCTAGCGGGGCCCACGCTACCTTCGGCTACAGGGGCCTGATTAGCTACGTGCTTATCAAGTCTACAATTCAGGGATCCTGGCCTTTAGAGCTGAAAATAGGCTACATTTATTACAAGTATCATTACTGCTAAAACATGGCGAGGAGTAACTAACCATCTGACACAATGAGCAGGAAAGTGTAGGCAGGACAGGTGAAGAGGCCATGCTGCTAGCGAGTCGGCTACGAGCTAAGCTAAGCTAGCAAATTCATAAAGACACAGTAAATAATTCAGTTCAATTCAATGTTATTTATATGGAGCCAAATCACAACAACGGTCACCTCAATGCGCTTTATATTGTAAGGTAGACCCTACAATAATAGATACTGTGAACATAATTAGTGGGGGAATCAACAGGGAGTGTACTTTGGATAAAGCATGTGAAGATTAGACTATGAAATAAGACATTATCGGCTTCTATAACTGATCATCATATATTGCCTTATAGGTTGGAGAACATTGAGAACACTGTTTAATTGGTTTAAATTTGATTTGACAGATCAAGGTTATTTTGTGTCATTCATTAACTATCATTTTGAACGCATAAAGGTTACACCTGGGGTTCCTCAGGGTTCTGTTCTTGCACCGCTTTTGTTTAATATCGAGATGCCTGCTTTAGCTGGGATTATGAAGCATTATGTCATCCGGGGAAGGGTGGCTTTTCGGAGTTTGTCTTGTTTTGCATGAGTTGCTGTGTTTTTGTTCTTTTGATTTTTGCATGCTTGTTTTTATCGTGACACGCCTGTTTGACTTGTTCCTGGGAGACACCCCAACCTAGACACTAAATAATCTCACCTGTTAGAGTTTATGCATTTGACGGACTCTAGCGCTAACCAATCAGGACAAGCCTGGCAGGCACCTAAGACCAATAACGGGGGCCTGGCAGGAGAGATGAATTCAAATTCTCGTTGCCCCTTGCCAGGGTTGTTTTAATGTTTCTCTCATTCCTCCGGCTGTATCTTCCTACTTTAATTAATGTATTCTGTAAATCCAGCAGTAAAGCTGTGTCTTGAGTTTCATGGAGACCTGCCGGGGAGTCCTCCATTTTGGATCCTATTGCTGCCTCCCTCACACACGCCATCATGACAATCATATTACAAAAGCTTTGAAATGGTTGCACTGGCTTCTTGTATGTAAAAGAACTGATTTGGAAATACTGTTAATGGGTCATGATCACTAAACGGTCTTGGGCCTCAACACGTTGCTAACTTACTTGAGGGCTATGAGGCTTCGAAGCCTCTTAGTTCCTCGGGAACAGGCTTACTTAATATTCCAGGAGCTCGGACCAAACAAGGTGAGACAGCATTTAGTGTTTATGCTTCCCTCAAACCTGCAGTGTGTGGAATCTATTAGCTTTTAAAATCAGGGCTGAAATCTTTGTCTTTTTGTAGCTTTTATGTTAAATTTTAACTTAAACTTTTAAATGATTGCATTCTTGATTTTAATGTTTTCCTTTTCTATATATTTGGGATTGTTCTGTCTTTGTGAAGCACGCTGAATTGCTTTTGTATGTGTTATATAAATAAAGCTGAGTTTGTCCGATGGATTTTCTTCGATCAATGATGAATAGTGAGATGTTCTAGCCTTAGAAGGGCTTTTTTACAGGCCTTCAACTGACATCGCTTCAGTCCAGCGCATGCACTTTGGATATATATATATATATATATATATATATATATATATATATATATATATATATATATATATATATACTTGCCTGACCCTGCAGAGGGTCAGGCAAGTCCTGAGGAGTCAGCTGAATGGTAAGAACAAGATCCGGGCCATCAACACATACGCCCTGCCCGTGATCAGGTACCCTGCTGGGGTAATAGGCTGGCCAAAGGAGGAGATAGAAGCCACTGACATAAAGACAAGAAAGCTCCTGACCATGCATGGAGGGTTTCACCCCAAGTCCAGCACCCTGAGGCTGTACGCTAAGCGGAAGGAAGGGGGCCGGGGACTGGTGAGTGTCAGCACCACAGTCCAGGATGAGACAACGAACATCCAAGAATACATTGGGAAGATGGCCCCAACTGACCGAGTGCTCAGTGAATACCTCAGGCAGCAGAAACCCAAGAAAGAGGAGGGAGACGAGGAACCATCATGGAAGGACAGGCCCCTGCACGGTATGTACCACCGGCAGATAGAGGAGGTGGCTGATATCCAGAAATCCTACCAGTGGCTGGACAAAGCTGGACTGAAAGACAGCACAGAGGCACTAATCATGGCAGCACAAGAACAAGCTCTGAGTACAAGATCCATAGAGGCTGGGGTCTATCACACCAGGCAAGACCCCAGGTGCAGGCTGTGTAAAGATGCCCCAGAAACAATCCAGCACATAACAGCAGGGTGCAAGATGCTAGCAGGCAAGGCATACATGGAACGCCATAACCAAGTGGCCGGCATAGTGTACAGGAACATCTGTGCCGAGTATAACCTGGAAGTCCCGAGGTCAAAATGGGAGATGCCCCCAAGGGTGGTGGAGAATGACCGAGCTAAGATCCTGTGGGACTTCCAGATACAGACGGACAAAATGGTGGTGGCTAACCAACCGGACATAGTGGTGGTAGACAAACAGAAGAAGACGGCCGTAGTGATCGATGTAGCGGTTCCGAATGACAGCAATATCAGGAAGAAGGAACACGAGAAGCTGGAGAAATACCAAGGGCTCAGAGAAGAGCTCGAGAGGATGTGGAGGATGAAAGTAACGGTGGTCCCCGTGGTAATCGGAGCACTGGGTGCGGTGACTCCCAAGCTAGGCGAGTGGCTCCAGCAGATCCCGGGAATAACATCGGAGATCTCTGTCCAGAAGAGCGCAGTCCTGGGAACAGCTAAGATACTGCGCAGGACCCTCAAGCTCCCAGGCCTCTGGTAGAGGACCCGAGCTTGAAGGATAAACCGCCCGCAGGGGTGTGCTGGGTGTTTTTTTTTTTTATATATATATATATATATAAATTTTATTATTGCAGTCAAGCAGTACAGTCCCAGTGGTTCTGTATAGCAGTTTATTCACAGTAACACTTTTTACTCCTCAGTTCAAGACATAACAAAAGTTTCAGGCATCGAGACATCTTAACAAAGGAACAAACAAACAGATCATATTTGGCAAAAAGTTTCCAGCCATGCATTTAAGAGACATGAGAAACATAATCAGCAGCAAACACGAGAAGTGACGTGAAGAGAGGAGGTCGCCTCCTTTCAGCAGGGAGACAGAGGCGTTTCAAGGCTCAAAGGATTACTCCGCTGCTGAAAATAGTCCCTCGGATGCTGCACCAGTTTGAACATGGAAGTCCCACAAAGTATCCCTCCAGCTTTTATTGTGAAGGATCAACACTCAGACCAGTGAAACTCATTTCTGCAGCTGGAAAGTAAGCGAACCAAAAACTGCAGTGTACAGATTTCTCCTTTAAATAACACAAAGCACGAGAAAAGTGACGCCCATCCTCTCATCCGCCGCCTCTGCTCACTCAGACGTTCACACAGGTAATAAATAAGATAAAACACTTCAGGTGTTTCCCACGCTGGTCTTCAGTCTGAGGGGGTTTCAGTGTTAAAGGAACAGTCAGATTTCTTCCAGAGTCTGAGGAGATGGAGACGACTTTCAAGTCTGTGCATCGAGTACAGGAAGTGAATGTCATTTATGTAGCACCGGCTAACAACTTTGCTCCTCTCAAGGTGTTTTATTTAATCGTAGAGTATCAGCGAGAACACCTGTGATGGAGCCTGATCTAAAAGCAGCGCCCGTCTGCTGAACCCAAAGCTTCAGAAGATTATTGTGACCGTAGCTGCAAACTACCCAAACTAACAAGCGTCTGAGGCCTGGAGAAAGTTCCTGCTTCGAACGCGAGCTGGACACACAGACCTGAAGCGTGCGTCAGCCTTCGTCTCCGAAGCTTCCTAATGAGCTCGGATCTCAAACTGTCCGACTGTTCCTTTAACTTTCCACAGGAAACCAGCTGAGAAGCTAAGTTATCCCTCTGACTGCTGAAACCCCGCCCTCACAGAGACCAGCGTGCGAAACAGCTCGTTACTCCCTCAGAGGTCATGAAAGAGCACAAAGAGCAGACCCCGCCAACCCAACGCCCGCCTTCAGGAGGTGCCGTCTCTCACTGCGATGCTGATGTTCAAAGGTAGTCCCGGCAAGACCGGCGTCCTCTGCGCGGGGTTCAGTGGGCGGAGTCAGTTGAACGCCTCCTTGTTGATCCACATCAGGGTCCGCGTCTCGTTGGGCTTGCACTCGTACTCGATGCTGCTGAACTTGTTGCCGAACTGGCAGTGCTCCCTCTTGTAGTAGTTGTAGTATTTGGCCTGCCACACCGTCTCAAACGTCCCCGCCTTGATAAACTGCACCGAGACACAAAGCAGAGGGCTCGAGCTCAAATTCGGCGTCAGGCTTTTAAAACAGGTTTTTGGTGTTTCTAAAGAGGCCAAACTCATGAATCCAGACGGCGTGCGCAGCCATCTGCTGACAGGAAACTGCACAAACGCGTCTGATTGTAGATCTATAAATCTGTGCAGCTGTCACACGGTGATAATACCACCTTAGATTATATTTTTTCTCTCGAGAAGTATAAACAGGTCAGGAATTTAGATGCAAATGTTTCTGAACACGTCCTCTCTGTTTGCTCAGGTTCCTGCGTAGAAACACACGAGGTGAATAAGCTGCTCAGGCTGTTTAACACCACTGATTTACTTTGAAATGCTGCACAAAGTGTGTGTTTGGAGGCGTCTCCTAAACTGTCCAATGCTTTTATGTGTTTTTATTGGAAAGGTTGCAACTACACAGGCTCTCGTCTCTGAGTCTGACCCCTCGGTCTCAGTCTTGCTCTGCTGTCACTCTTTCTTGTTTAGAGGATGTTGTTGGCCACCTGAGGCCCTCTGGTTCTCCAGATCATCCTGTCCCTCCACCATGTTTTAAGGAGATTGTGGCTAGCATAGAGCAGGCTGTTCAGGCTATCATAAACAGCATGCCTGCTAATTCTTTTTTTTTTTTTTTTTTTTTTTTTCTAAATGACATCAGAAACAGCAGTATGCGACATTACGTGATGGCAGAGCTTCAGTTCATCCTTTGTCATTTTTTTTTTTTTTTTTTTTAATAAATAGGACAGGGGGAATGAATGAGAGAAAGAGGGGGAGAGAAAGAAAGAAAACCAAAGGGGAGAAGAGACGGTGAGAAGGGGGGGGGAAGAGAGAGAGAAAAAAAAAAAAAAAGAACTCCTGGGTCACCTGTATGGAGAAAAAAAAAAAACAAACAAAAAAAACAAACAGAGGAGACAGCAAACAACAAAGAGCAACATAATAATAGAGAAAACAAAGCACCATCACAATAAACTAGCTAGTCATAGATATCAATATTTACTAAATAATAAACGATATTGTGCAGCACGCAAGATAGACAGCGCACAGTGTGCTTTGAGGTAGCAGCCAAGAAAGCTTTAGTCCGCGTCTGTGAATACCCATGTGTGCATACCTGTGTGGATCAGCATGCTTGCATTCCAAAGGTTTCTCCATGTAATGATCTGCTAGGGAGTGTGGGGGGGCCACAGCCCCGTCCTCCAGGGTGTGAAGCGGGTATGGAGGAGATCAAAACTCCAGACATCCAGAGGCCCCCAGAACACAAGAGACCATGGAAGACCAACAGTGTGTGCCTGTATGTCTGTGTCTATATGTCAGGTTGGGTATCAGACGCCACCTCTCTGGGGACACCTCAGGCCCTCCAAGGTTTGGAGGCCTATCTCCACCCACCACCACTTCCCCTGCCGGTGGCGGACTCCCTCAGGTGTCAGTGTGTTGGTGGTTCTTTGTGTCTGGGGGTGGGCGTCCGGGTACACACCGGCTCACTCCTTGGCGGCCGCTTGTCGGGGCCTGGGGCTCGCTCGGGCCCCTTTGGAGGTGGGGTGCCCCCGGCCTCTCGGCCTGGGGCTCGGTCACTCAGGCACAGCTGGGGGCCGGCGGAGCTCACGGGCGCGTCACTGCAACTCCCCCTGACTTCTGCTCCGCGGCTGCTGGGCGAGCCCTCATCTGGGACTCTCCTCAGCTCTTACTGGAACAGTGGCGCGGCTGCCCCTCTGTTGGTCTTCCATGCCTGCTAATTCTAAGCGTGCAGCCCCACACAGCGCTGGCTGACTGCAGGCCAGCTCCACGCTATCAGAGCGAGCCGCTGCTCTGAGACATCTCACCTCTATGCTGACTTGGACGGGCTGCCGGTCGCCACTCTTGGTGTGCGGGACGCCCTCGGTGTCGTACTGGCCGTGGTAAACCACCGACTCGTCGTCCCTGGACTGCTGCTCCAGCGGGAAGACGACGCCTCCGATGTTCATGTTGCTGTGAGGAAGAAGAGGCCGAAGGGTTATGCACGAAAATAAAAATATTGCACATTTTTATCATTTTTGACATTTTGTCTCAAACACTGTTAAAGACCGTTTGATGTCCAGCAGCGAGCCGAGCGTGTGACGTGAGAGCGACTCCCACAGTATGAAGGAAACAGGAAACAGCCACTCGCATCTAAAAGTCATTAAAATCATCCAGATGTGTAAATGCTGCGAAACGCTTCATAAACGGTTCAGTGGATTTAATTTGTAATTAAAATGTAATTATAGTCACACAGCATAAGGAGAAAAGGAGTCAGGTTACCTCAGAATCGCAGACGTGATTTTACTGTAAGCACATTGGAATAGTTCGCATCCCTGCAGCTCACAGCGTAAACACAGCGCATGTTGAACTGCACATTTGGATTTGCTGTTCTTTATGCTGATGATAACGGCTGTCCTGACCAGCTTGTTTCCCTTTCACACTCCTCTCCTGTACGATACCTGCGACCTGAAAAGTGCAGCGTACTCGGGTGTGTGTACTTCCTGTCGGCCTCCACCTGTGTGTCCTCCCTGTTTGTGTCAGTTTGGAGTTTTCCTTTCATGTCTCTCGTTTACCCACGAAGCCTGTTAACCTGCTACCGTCACCATGGTAACTGATGCTGAACACCTGAAGCAGAGTGTAACGTCAGTGTGGGACTCACTGCTGCTGTGACAGGAGGTCCGCCCCCTCGCTGTGGGCGGATCTTTACTCTCACAGTTACAACGATGGCTCCTGCAGGGCCCACAAATCACTGCCACATATCAATATGCACCTTTATTTAACTGATAGTACTTCAGTGTTTTTACATGTAATGGAGTATTCTCTGATGGTATTTCTGCTCCTGCAATAAGCACATTTTACCCCCGTTATTCCATAATGAACACGTCACTTCCTTTATTTGTCCCCGGTAACCGCAAACCTCCGCCCTGACCGGGAACGACACGTGATCCCCGCATGATTTATTCAGGCAGGTGTCGGATGCTCCGGCCTGCAGGAGGAGCAGCAGCCTGCTCCTCATCATCACCTCCTCATCCTCATCATCACCTCTTGCAGACGTTCTTTATCATTTCTCGCACATGCGCGCTGGCGTGCCGCACACACAGGTTACCGAGATGCTTACGTGGCCTCGACGTTTCCAGGCTTCAGCACCACCTCGATCTTGTACTTGGAGCCCGTGAGGAGCTTGATGGTCCGGCTCTGGCCGAACCGGGTCCCGTCCACCTTGAAGAAGACCGGGCCGTCGTTGGGCTGGATCCGCAGCGCGATGGAGATGTTGATGATCGGGGGGACGTCGTCCATGGCGCCGAGCTCAGGGAGGGGGAGGCGGACGCGTGAGAGAGATGCTGAGGAAGGACCAGAATCAAGCTGCACGCTCACACGGCTTCCGGTGACAGCTGCTTTCAAAATAAAAGACTGCAGCTGCAAATACCAAGGCAAATGTATGTGTGTGTGTGTGTGTGTGTGGGGGGGGGTCAATGTCACCGGTGGGCTGTTATTAAAAAAAATAAGTTTATCTGACAGTCGGGAAATTTGTAAAAGGTTAAAAACAAAAGAACAAGTTTAACGAAGAGCTTGTGAAACTGAATGTGACATAAAACAGGTTAGACAGAAAAACACAACACCTGTGCACGCGCAACATGACGTCACAGGCAGGAAATGACCGGGAGATGAAAATATGTTCACACCGCTGCCGGTAAAACGCTGTCCCCTCGTTGCCAAAGCAACATCTTTGTTACCTTTGAGCAAAAACGTTAAAAACAGATAAAAACAGCTGATTTAAGTAAACTTGAGGTCCCGCATGTCTGTAAGCTGCAGGTGTGACTTTATGCTTTTATATCTCTGCTGCTTTGAAATCACAGACTGTCACACTGATGTCTTTGTGAGTCTGTGCTGCGTGTTTGCTTGAGGGGAGAAGCTGTGATGTGTCATTAAAAAGAACCGAGTCAGCAGAACCTCACGAAGATGGTTTATTGAATCATCGTCATATTTACACGAACCCAAAACAAAAAGGCTCAAATTTAAAAATAAAAAATTCACTTTGCTTCTCTGTGATTTTTTTCTATAAAAATTTTAAAAGTATGTACAAAAGTTTGCGTTTCCTGTGAAACACAAACTTCAGAGGGAATATATTAGAGTTAAAAAACCGAAGTGCTCGAGGTGCTTTGATAAAACTGGAACGCCGTCATCGATCCAGCTCGGCCTGCAGGATCTCGCCCCAGGTCTCCGCGTCCAGCGGCGTCAGCTTCCTGCCGCTCAGCTCGTCCGCCGACCTCACGTGGCTGAACCGTCCAATCAGCCAGTCTTTCTTCACAAGGCTGCGGATGTAGTTCCTCACCAGGATCAGCTGAGGACAGGAAACAGGAAACGGTCAGAAAGCAGTTCTGCTGTTTCTGGGTGACGCTGCTTTCATAAGCTGGACTAAAAGCAGTTTTTAATAATGACATTAAAAGAAATGGCTGCAGCGTCTGACATGTGGACAAGTCTTCACTCCGCTCTGTTTCACAGGCAGAACTAACAGTTATAAAGTTATGAGTATATCCAACACTTCAGCCACAGGTTCTGCCCCTCAGCAGCCTTCCAGCAGAAGCCCAATCAGACAAAAGCTGATGGCTCTCAGAGCTGCTTCATCCCAGCAAAATAATTCCCAGCTGACTGTCACTATTCCAGGCCAGGGATCCTTTGGGGAAATTATTCAAAATTTCAGCTCAAACAAAGGGCGAAGTGTTCTTAGACATTTTCCAACAATATATTTTGAGGGACTTAAAGCTTGAATATGAAAAGAAAACAACAACATGTCTTCAGCGTGACGTTCCACAGGTGTGACACCGTGGACCAAACCTAACTTCATAGAACGTTTCTGTGAAACCTGCATCCCAAGTTTGTGATGCTTTTTGGAATATTCAGGATTTAATGTGCATAAATCAACTCGTCTGATACGAAAACCTGGAGATCAAATCTCAGCTCTGACCTGCAAACCTGCTGACACAGGTCACGTGACCTTCATCAGCATCAGATCCCTCAGAAAAACATCGATGGAAAAATGTTTAAAACCTCTGACCTTCATCCCTTTTTGACTAATGACTGCAGGACCTGAAATGAGCGTAGTTCCTGTTTGAAGCAGATCATTAACCTGGAAAAGTTTCAGAAGAATCTGAGATGTTTTCTAAGACATAATATGTTAGGAACCTTCCAGGAGAGGCCGTGTCTCCGGTCGCTGTCGACCTCCCTCTGGCAGATGGCTCGGACCATCAGGCACTGCTTCCTCCACAGCTGCTCGCTCTGCTCGATGATCTGATGCCACAGCCTGCAGGTCCTCGCCGCGCTGCACAGGCTCGCCGCGTCCAGCTCGCCAAAGATCCTCACGCTCATTTCTGTCGGCAGCATCTCGGCAAAGTTGCGAGGTGGGGCTGTGCCTTCGGCTGCCGTCAGGGCGGGGCCTCCTTCACAGAGAAAAAACACTGGTGGAGTCCTCCCACACACATGCTGCATAATAGAGTCGGACTGAGTGGAAGAGCCTGAGGAAAGAGCCGACAGCGATGGAGAAATGAGTCACAGATTAAAGACCTCAGACTTTTAACTCACACTGTGGAGGTCGAGTGAAGGATGAAGACAAATCACAGTGAAGCCTGAGATTCTTCATCAAACATGTTGCAAAGCACAGACGCAGGAAAAGCGAAATAAAATGCAGGTTTGTTTTTTATGACATCACAAAGACAGAAAGGTTCAAGATGAGCCTGTGAGCTGAAAAAGAGACAAAATGACTGAAATGAGCGAGAAAAGAAAGAAAAAGACCTCCGAGAGAGTAGCGACGAGAAGATCCAGCTGCCAAATAATGAAGACTTCACACAAAATAAGCAGAAAAAAAGCGAAAAGTTTGGAAACCAGGACACAAAGGACTGTGAGACGAACCAGAAAGATTCCGCGCAGAGAAGGTGAAGGGCTCCCACGTCAAACCGAAAGAGAAACACGAACAGTGGGGTCCCCACGGACCCAGCCTGGAGACGTCACCCAAGCACAAACTGCTTCCCGTGTCTGTCTTCAAAGACAGACGTGATAAATATCCCCGTTGTTTCCGTCCTGCGTGGCTCTTTTGGCCGACGCTCTGATTTTCGGTAACAAAAGCTGATTTTAATGCTTCACCCCGACCACTCGCCTCCGCCCCTGCTAACAGCTAACAGCTAACAGTTCATGAAAAACTCCACCGGCCGCTTCCGCTTTCAGACCGAACACCGACTTTTACCGTGCACGTGTCCCGGTGTGTGTGATAAGAAGGCGGCGGCGCGCGAGAGAAAACCGGTGTCTTACCGTCCGCGAGGTCTCTGACAGACAGCTCACACGGTTTAAATGTCCTAACGGATGTTTACAAACGTACGCTACGTCATCATATTTTGATTTTTGGCGCATGCGTGCAAGGCATAAACGTCCGTTAATTTAAATTTGAAAACCGTTGAAAATATGATTTTCTTAATTTTCTAATTATAAAATTAAACTGTAAAGCATTTCTCACGCTGCAGTTCTTAAGCAGTCCCTACCACATCCCATTCATTAATCTGCCGATTCTTCAAATATATGGAAAATGTGGAACTTTTTTTACGTTTGTTTGTATTTTTCATCGATAACTCACGTGCAACAACGCTGTCATATTAAAAGCATTTCGGCAGAAGAGATAAATGTTTTGTTTTTACAGATTAATTTCATCTGCATACACGGGGTGGTTAGCACAGGCAAGGTTAGGTTTATTTTTAAGGGAGATTAATAAAAGATCAGAGAGATTCTGGGCGGAGTTCGGTGAGTGACGTCAGAGACCCAGTGCGCACGCTCCGCTCCGACCCGGAAGTTTTGAACGGTGTTGCTGAGCTGAAGTTGTGTCGGTGCTGCTGCTCGGTCTGGTTCCCCTCCACAGTCCGAGAAGCTGCTTTTAACCTGAAACCTTTTGAACTGTCGAAGCGTGGCGCTGCTCTGTTTTCCTCCACGTTCCTCCAGCGGGGTGCAGCTGCCTCCGTCCGCTCCGCTGAGCCGATGTCTGGCTTCGACCTGGTCCCGGTGGACGGCGGGGATCCGGTCCACCTGCCACCCGGAGAGACGGTGTTGGGCCGGGGCCCGTTACTGGGAGTGAGTCCTCCTCTCCTCTTCAGTTTGAAAACATGACCGCGGATCATTTACAGACTTCTGCTCGTTACAGCAGCACGTGATCTTTAATCACGTGATACATCCAGGGAAGCTTAGCTTCACTTAAAAACATGATTTAAACCTCATAACTAATCAATAACAAAGTGACCAGACATGATCAGGTGGATCACTGATCTGCCGACGTAGAGAGGGCGGGGCTTCATAAGCTAGCACCTTGAACTTTGACCCTCCTCCGTCCTCCTGCCAGATGCTGCTCAGGTGTATCCTTTAAAACAGGGGAGGGGAATGCAACGCCTCGAGGTCCAGAGGTGTCCTTCATCCATTCATTTAAATGGCCTCCAGTTCTCCAGAGGCCTGGTGATGAACTAATCATCTGATCCAGGTGTGTTCACCCAGGGTGAGATCTAAACCCCACCCCTGCTTTATAAGGCTACAACGGGCCACTGTGCAAAAGTCTTGAGCCACCCATCATGTCTGTATAATTTGACCTGTTCCTGTTTAAAAAAACACAACTTAAAAAACATGAAATAAATGAAACTAAAGTCCACAGAAGAAAAAGTTCTAAACATGTTTGATCTGACCCGTCAGAGACAGCAGCGTGTGTGTTCGTGGACTCTGTTAGAGCAGCTCAGCATCATCACAGTGGGAAATGATCCCTCGTGTGGGCGTGGCTTTGATGCAGCTTTTCCCTCTCTTGTTTTTCTGTCGTTGTTCTGAGACCTGGTTTGCTTCCCTTCATTCATCACGGCTGAGCTTGAGTCTGTTTGATTTATTCAGAGTAATACTGTAAAAGGAGCAGCTGGAGACGTCTGTAAACGCTGCCTTGTTTCCCGTCTCAGATCAGTGATAAGCGAGTCTCCAGACACCACGGGCTGCTGGACAACCTGAGCGGAGAGCTGCGCCTCAAAGCCGTACGTTCGTCCTTCCTCCTGTTCCTGAATGTGAGGCAGGCCACAGGTTTAGGTTTAGATTTCTTATTACATTAGCTTTATTACATAATCATTTTATTATTCAACATTATAGTAAATGTAGAAGTGTGGTTGTTTCATATCATAGAAATCTCCCTTTGCTTTAAATTCAGCCTTGGTCCCTGTTGCTTTGGAAGATTTTGTTTTTAATTCCATTATTATTATTATTATTATTGTTGTTGTTGTTGTTGTTGTTGCTGTTTGAGTTTCGGTTTAACCTCCTGCTGTTTCGGTCCTCAGACACACCTGAACCCGTGCTTCATTCAGTCGACCCCCACCGATGACCCTCGACCTCTGCAGAAAGGTTCCTGGCACGTCCTTCATCACGGAGACTTCTTCTCTCTGCTGCCGGGTCGGTTCATCTACGAGGTGGTGTCAGTGGGCGGAGACGAGCGCACGCCCAGGTACTTCTGACGTCTGAAAAACGCTCCTTTCTGTCCTGATGTCGGTCGAGACAAAGACTCGAACCGTCTCGCTGAGTAATGAAGGTGGAGGCTGCTCTCAGGTAACGGGAGCTCTTTTATCTGTGCGGGCCGCGCCATGCGGGGTTAAACGCTCGGTCAGAACATTAGGCGCAGCGTAGGTTTCCGATTTTGTCGCGCTCTTTGAAGCTGACATCAAAGTTAATGCTTCCAGCTCACAGAAGTTCACATTTATCTGCATCAGTGTCGCTCCCCACAGGAACAGCCAGATGTTAGAAGAAGAAGAAGAGACACTTCCTGTTCCTCCTGATCCAGCTGTGGATCTACGTCCAGCTGCCAGACTGAACCAGGAGGAGCCGCCGTCGTCAGCAGCTCCGCAGGAAGACGAGGAGGCCGAGAGACCGTTCAAGGTAGGCTGAACTTTTCAGAGACGAGAAGCTGCTGGAGAAGGACTCCTCAGGGGGCGGGGCCTAAGAGTGACGTCAGCAAGTGTGAATATTTAATCAAGGAGGCGCTTTCAGAGTGCAGGGTTAATGTGATGTGACAGAAACATGAAACTTTAGAACAGTTTGTTTTTTAACAAACAAAGTTATGAGACAAACAAACACTGACAGAAATAATCATCATCAGAACAGGACTTACTGTAAGAATAAAGGAAACTTTGGTTGACAGCAGCTCCTCCCTCGTTCACCAGGGGGCGCCACAGCAGGCGGCTTCACGTGTTTGATCCCACAGTGGGCGTGTCAGTGGCTCAGTGGATGGCAGTGTGAAAGCGAGCAGCCAATCAGTGAAGTCGTCTCGTTGCGTTTCTTTCAGGGAGACTCGGCAGGATCGGTGAAAGACGATCAGCGAGGCGCCGCTCCGTCTGTGACCAGGAGAAGAGTTTTACCTGCATGGATGCAGGCGGCTGTACCTGTTGCAAAGACTCCGCCCTCCACCCCGACAGGTAACAAAGACCCGTCCTGTGTTCCCTCTGCCTGCGGGGGGCGCCCTTTCTGATCCTGTTATTTGTTTGAAAATGTCTGTTTAGTTCGGACCTGCCGACCTGCAGCGCCGTCACCTGCCACTAAACGAGCAGCTGTCGCACGAGCCACGCCCGCAACAACCTCCTCACCTGAGGAGGCGGAGTTCACAAGGAAGGAGGAGGAGAGGCCGAGGAAGAGGAGAAAACTGAGTGATGACGAAGAACAACCTGAGGTGAGACCTGTTGAGCAGAGTTTCTGTTTCCAGGTTTAAATTCCGCCTCCTGACCTAAGAGACTAATATGTCCTCTGGCTTTCAGGAGGCCGCCGCCCACCGTCGGGCTAAACCGAACAGGTCTGAGGACAGCGGCGAGAACGACACCTTCACCATGAAGGCGGAAGCGGAGGACAAAGCAAATGAGTCTGAGAAGGAGGGCAAGATGTCTGAAAACAACGGGACGTCTAAACGAGCCGAGCCCGCCAGGTCAGACGGAGACGCCGAGTCTGGCCCCGCCCCTTCCAAAGCCCGAGTCAGAACGCCGTGTCCGTACGGGACGGCCTGCTACAGGTACGACACTGAAACACACGGAGTCACAGGCTGAATTTATTCTGAGAGCTTTTGCTTTGATGTCTCGTTTCCCTCTGAAGACGAGCTGAAGAGCACTCGAGCCGATGAGGTGCGTCAAGCGCCTCTCGTAGCCCCGCCCCTTCACCATCTCACAGATGCCGCTCGCTGCCTCAGATTAGTCCTTCAGATTTCACTTTTAGAAAAATCTTTGAAACAAGGAGCAGCTGTCCTCACTGCAGTGACTCCAGCAGCTGGTTCCAGCCCACGGTGTGGTGCAGGCTGCATAGCAAACAGCTGCAGGTGACCGCCCTGCACAGGTGGGCTTCACACCCTTCGTTTCCTCCCTGCTTGTGTTTTCCAGGAAGAACCCACTTCATTTCCAGGACTGCAGTCACCCTGGAGACACAGACTACGAGGAGGAGGAGGAGGAGGACAAACCCGAGTGTCCTTACGGCAGCGACTGCTACAGGTTAGAGCTGAGCCGACGGCCGAGGCTCTGCAGCTGCTGACAAACAGCTGGATCAAACAGACACCAACGAGGAGCCTCAGAGATCACACATCAGGGTTTAGTTACTTAATAACTGCCTGCAGCACATTGTTGCTGTCAGAGAACACAAAGCTATTGATTTGATACTTTTTCTGTTTTATCTTCTTTTTATTGACTTTATTGCATTTAGTGCTTTTTAGAAAAACTGCAAACGAACGTTTTTGTAAAAACTGAGGGTCACTACGAAGGACACACACACACACACACACACACACACACACACACACACACAGGGACACACAGGCACACACAGGGACACACAGGGACACACACACACAGACACACACACACGGACATACACACAGGGACACACACAGGGACACACACACACAGGGACACACAGGGACATACACACAGGGACACACACACACAGGGACACACACAGGGACACACACACACAGGGACACACAGGGACATACACACAGGGACACACACACACACACACACACACACACACACACGGACATACACACAGGGACACACACAGGGACACACACACACAGGGACACACAGGGACATACACACAGGGACACACACACACAGGGACACACACAGGGACACACACACAGGGACACACAGGGACATACACACAGGGACACACACAGGGACACACACACACACAGGGACACACACACACACACAGGGACACACACAGGGACATACACACACAGGGACACACACAGGGACACACACACACAGGGACACACACAGGGACACACACAGGGACACACACACACAGGGACACACACAGGGACACACACACACACACAGGGACATACACACAGGGACACACACAGGGACACACACACACAGGGACACACAGGGACACACACAGGGACACACACACACACACAGGGACACACACACACACACAGGGACACACAGGGACACACACACACACACAGGGACACACAGGGACACACACAGGGACACACACAGGGACATACACACACACACACAGGGACACACAGGGACACACACACACACACACAGGGACACACAGGGACACACACAGGGACATACAGGGACACACACACACAGGGACACACACAGGGACATACAGGGACACACACACACAGGGACACACAGGGACACACACACACACACACACAGGGACACACAGGGACACACACACACACAGGGACACACACACAGGGACACACACACACACACAGGGACACACACAGGGACACACACACACACACACACACACACACACAGGGACACACACAGGGACACACACACACACACAGGGACACACACAGGGACACACACACACACACACACACACACACAGGGACACACACAGGGACACACACACACACACACACAGGGACACACACAGGGACACACACACACACACAGGGACACACACAGGGACACACACACACACACAGGGACACACACAGGGACACACACACACACACACAGGGACACACAGGGACACACACACACACACAGGGACACACACACAGGGACACACACACACACACAGGGACACACACACACACACAGGGACACACACACACTGATGCGATTCGTGTTCCTCAGAGCAGCGTTTGTTTGGTTGACACTTGGCTCGCTGTCTCCGTGCTCGCTGCAGACTCTGCGATGAGTAATTCGAGTATTTTTAACTCGACGCGGCCGACGCTGCAGACGGACGGCTGTCAGGAAACATCGTCTGACCTGCATCGCTCGACTTTATTCTGACGTGAACTTTGTTTCCTCTGCAGGAAAAACCCCCTGCACAGGAAGGAATACAAACACACAAAGAAACCAGGTACGCTCATGGACACACACACATTTGTGTCGTACAGGTGGAAGTAAATAACAACAGGTGATAAATAAAAGGGTCTGAAAATTAGAAACAGAAACTAAATCTCGGCCACTTCATTCTCTGACTCACTCGCAATAAATCCCCCCACAGCTCGCCACGTCGCCAAAAAGACTCCCGCTGACGACGAGGACGAGTACGAGGACAGCTTCATTAATGACGACAGCGAGGACGCGGGCGATGACTCGGACTACGTCCCTCCTGACTCAGACGACAGCGGTAAGGAGGACATCAAAGGCCTGCAGAGAGAGGCTACGGCCTTCCTGAAGAGGAGGAAGTAAGCGGAAACCTGCCCTGCCCCTCGCTGAGGGCTCACCAGACCAGAACGCCGTGTTTGATCGAAAAGATCAAAACCCGCTCCATCTGCATTAGAGACAGATGAGAGGCTGTCCTTTCATCTTTGTGTCCTGATTGATTTTAAACCATACCTGTGTGGTTTTTCACATTAAAGGTTCAGCAGCCTTTTGTAGAGAGGCTTTTAATGTGAAAAACATCTGTTAATATATTCAGCAAAGAAGAAACGAGTATGAACACATGATTTCTGCTTTCTGATTCCTTTTGTTTTTACTTTATGGTACTCGTCATGTTGGATAAGACACGTCCTCGTGTTGTTTCACATTAAAAGTCTCAAAGTCTTCCCTTTACAGACTTTTAATGTGGAAATAACATCAGGAAGTCTTTGTGAATAAGGAGTGAGATAACAAGGAAAAAACATATTTACATTTTTTTGTTGTATTTCCATTTTCTTCTTTGCTGTGGTGAGGAACATCCAGGTGTTTTTTCAAATTAAAAGTCTTGCAGCCTGTCAAACTTGGATTGCATCAATCAGGAGCACAGCAAAGGAGAAACACGTGGATTAAAACGTAAAACTATTATTTCTGCCATCATGTTTCAGTTTGCTCTACTTGTGATTAGTGCTGAGGTGCATCCAGGTTTTTTCAGAGTAAAACTCATATTTAGGCTTTCAAATATATGCCTATGTTTTGCTTTTAATGTGAAAAACAGAGGAAGTCTTTGCACTTTTTCAAAATAAGTCTCATTGTTTTCATTTTAATGTGAAAAAGTCTTCATATATCTGTAGTGTCACGAAGAAGAAACAGCGGGTGTCTTCTTCCACTAAAAGGACTTTTAATGTGAAAGGGATTATTTCTGGCTGTGGGGGTGGAGCACGTGTGAGGCCCACCAAACATTAAAATGAGTAACACTAAAATAAAAACCCGACCCATTTAAGTTCTGGATTTCTCCGAGTTTACCTGTAAAGTCACCTGTGAGAAGTCGACCTGAGGCCGTCCAAAGTGGACGCGCTCGGCTCAGTTTTATTTTGAAGCAGCTTTAAAATGAAGCGAGTGATTCATTCTGGTAAGACGACCCTCTTTGGAGACTGCGTCCTCCACAGAGGGTCCGAGCAGCGACCTGACAGCTGAGCCGTGGCGCTCTCTGAGCTGCTTTTATTTTGTAAATAGAGTCTGTGCTGTTGGCCACAGGTGAGTCGCTCAGAGAGGAAGGTGAACCGTTTTTATCAGCTCACTGATTCCTGGACTGTTTTTCTATTAAATACATCAAAAACAAAGCGGCGTCTCCTTTCTTCCTTCTGTCACAGCTGCGACAGGAAGTCCATTTGATTGATTAGGAAGCTCAGCCCCTGATGTTTGGCTGACCCGGCAGAGCTGTGGAGTGTTTTGTGTTTTGCAGCCCGCTGGTCACCTGTGCAGGTGTCATCCTGAGGGGAGGGTCTCTAAATGTTCTTTGCTAATCTGACTGAACAAAAATGTGTTTTTATGACAGTTTTTGGTTTCTTTTAACGATCGTAGTCTAACGCACAGAAAGCAAGTATTTGTTCAGCTGTGATGACGGCGGCTTACACTGAGCTTATACACAGGCACCAGTACTGATGCTGGGAGTCGGGCTGTGGGGAATGAGATGTCCAGTCTGAGCCGATGAATCCCGGCTTTGTCGTGGGCATGAAAGAAAATCATCGATGGAAACATTTGGTCATTGAGTGTATTCAGACTGACCTCAACACTGTTTGATGAGGACAGTTTGAGGGGAAAACATCAGGATATGACTTCAGACTCAGTTTAAGAGAAGCTCCTCGCTGTGTCGCTGAGCCTGAAACATCTCTGCTCTTTATAATATCTCACAAAGATAATCCGCATAAACACAAAATGCCGTTTTTACACGATGATTTAGTTTATTAGGGGAACAAAAGCTTTCCAAACCTCGCTGCCCTGTGATGTCGTCGCCTCTTAAAGCTAATAACTGGTTGTGTCATCGTTGGCAGCAAGAACTGCAATCAGCTGTTTGTGATAACTGACATCGCCGAGTAAGACAAAGTCAGTGACATCATCAGCCTGAGAGGGTTACAGAGACATTTCTCAGGCTGTGGAGGTCACAGAAGAGCCCAGATTAACATCTGCAGACCTGCAGACTCACCTGGCTCAGATAAGGTCAGAGGTCAACAGTAAGAAAGAGGCGGGGCAAAGATGGGAGAGTCCAAGCAGAAACCACTGCTGACCAAGAAGATCACAAAGTCTCGTCGCACATCTGCCAACAAACATCTGGAGGTTAATATTCTGAGGGCTGACGAGACAGAAGCTGAACTTTCTACGTTTCATCCAGAAACATCCCAGCAGCAGCAGCCAGGGTGGTGGTCGCGTGACGGTCTGGCTGCTCTGCAGGAACCAGCAGCTCCACCTCTGATTGGCTCAAAGTCTGGACTTAAACCAGGCCTGGCAGTGAAGCTGGACTTAGCTCCAGGTCGTTCATGATTTAAGAAGAGAGGCAGTTCGTTTTCACAGAGCTGTACCTGTTTGCTTCGTCCATTTCAGGCGCTTTTTATTTGCAACGCAATGAATATTAAAACACTTACAACCATGTGAGTGAACCCTAACATGGGCACACAATGCAAATCAGCAGGGAGGGACTGTAGCGAGTCATTGTTCTCTTCAGGTTCGCGTTTATCGTTGCTAAGCAGATTATACAACAGCAGCATTACAAATATGCAGATCAAACCTGTGAGACAGCGCTGCACACACACACCAGAGAAAGGTCAGAAACCCTGTGATGTGAGGAAGAACAGGCAGTATTGATTTCAGTATAAACTCCCTCGATGCTGCTACAGAGGACGCTGGCGGACTTTGAGTCTGTGCGTCTGAAGCTGCTGCGTGAACATAAATAAGAGACCGGCTTCACAGAGCTGTGTGCTGATCGGCACTAATGAGGGTGGAAACGATGGCGGAGGCTGAACTGATGGTCTAAAGATCAAACCAGCCCACGCAGAGAGCGCACCGAGGTACAAACAGCCTCTGAAAGCTGCACGAACACCAGCACGCACCACTCCAGCTCTCACCTCTGCTCCTTCATTACAAGCTTAAAAATGCATCTTTATTTGACATGAATATGAGCGGAGAATCGTGCATGCGCACGCAGCCTGCTGCATTACCAACAGTTTTACTTTGAACAGCAGGAGCACGTCGGGGAGTCGGGCTGAAATCCACAGAAGAAGAAGAGGCAGGAGGAGATGTGGTGGACTCCTTCCAAACTGCTGGTGTGAGGGCAGAAGGAGGTCGCACCAAACTCTGATTATGTCACTTTAACTGAGGGCCCCGAACGCTGAGGGGTGGTCGACACGTCTTCCTGAAGCCTCACTTCAGCTTCGTAGCTGTTGCCACGGTGGCAGTCGGACGTGACCATATCTAGATAACTTTGCAGCTAATGCTAGTTAGCAACTTCCCACAATTACCCACACAGCAGCCATGTTATTGGTCACATGATGTCATTAAAACGCTCCTTAAAGCTCCAACATCACAAACATGGTGCAGACGTCCAGTTCAGGTGACGCTAGCAGCAACAGCCACCTGTCAGTCAGAGAGGCCACGCCCCTAATAATGCAATCCAGTTTAAACAGGGGCCCGTTCTTCGTACGTCGCTCACTACATCCAAGATCAAATGACACATCCAAGATCAAACCATCGCGCTAACCGTGAGCTCGCTAATCCGGTTCTCCGAACACACCTTCCGTTGACGATTAGTACAGCTGGACGCAGTAATGTGACATCACTGGGTGTCGTAAAAGGGGCTACGCATCGATAGTAGAAACATTGATCGGCAACCCTCTGATTGGTCGGCGAAAATGTCGACGGAGCGCGCTCGGCTCGGTATTTTTCGGCAGCAGAGCAAGAACTCTTGAGTGAGGGATTTCAGGAGTTTCAGAGTTTAATCAGAACGCAAGGGAACACTGCAAAGGCTGCAAAAGCAAGGAGAGAGGGCTGGCAGAAAGTTGCTGACAAATTAAACTCGTAAGTAATTTAATAATAACAATAATAATGGAGTGGATTGATATAGCGCTTTTCAAGGCACCCAAAGCGCTTTACAATGCCACTATTCATTCACTCTCACATTCACACACTGGTGGAGGCAGCTACGGTTGTAGCCACAGCTGCCCTGGGGCAGACTGACAGAAGCGAGGCTGCCAAATCGCGCCATCGGCCCCTCTGGCCAACACCAGTAGGCGGTAGGGTAGATTTATTATATTACACTGTATTATCCAATATTATATTACATTATATTATATTGTGTTATATTATATCCCCTTTCACATTAGAGCCACAACAGGACCCACTAGAACATGGGAACAAGTAAAAGTGAAATATTAGAATATTCTACAGAATGGTAATATTTATCACTTATATTGCTTTTAGTCTCTTGGAAAGAGACCCTGAAATAATCTGTTTGTTTGTTTATAACAGCAACCAAGAAAAGGGCAGAGCAAAAAAAGACAGGTGGTGGTCCTGCACCCCCTCGTCAACAAGTTGCTTAAGTAAATAATATCCTCACGGGAAAATCGATATCTCTCTATGAGCACACTGTCGCGCTGAGCTAAAGGATCCTGTCTATCCCGCAATATACGCTGAATTCTGAGGACTCTCCTTATCAATCTTGCACCTTCCGCAATGGGTTGCTCGCGTAAACGGACAGGACATGGCTGCGACAGACTTCCCAAATCCACCTTCGCTTTTATAGCCGTGGTCTCTCATCTTGATTACACGAAGTAATTTACAATTACTACTCTGAAATATGACTTACATCTGTAATAATCACATACATGTAATAGAATGTTAATAGTACATTTCCCTTTTTTAGGAAATGACCTGTATGTATCTGTGTGACATCAATAAAAGGATCAGGTGCTGCATTATCTTTAGTTACATTGATGTTATTTATTTATCGCTGTTGCTTTCGTATAAATGAAGCGGACATACCTGCGTGGCCGCGATCTAATCCTGTTTACATAAAGTAAACCTGCTCCCGAGCAGGTTTACGCTTACGGCTCTGTTGCTATGACAGCAAGTCCCGGATGAGCTTCGGGGAACCGAACGATCCAAGATCACGCGAAATCGTCAACAATCTAATCCAGCTAACTTACTTAGCGAGGTACGAAGAACGGGCCCCAGGTCTCTGGCCTCAGTGTTGTAAATAATAACAATAATAATATTTTCATCCACATAAGATACAAACAGCTGGAAACGACAAAAACGGGATCAGAAAGTCTCTCCATGGACGATGCAGCGTCGCTAACACTCGGCAGCAGCCACAGTTCTGCTGAGCAAACACGTCACAGCTCGCTCCTCACTTCAGCTCCGAGTCTCTGCGTGCAGCCGCTTTACCGGATGTTTTGTGCCTTCCATAGAAGAAGAAGTAGGTAAGTACCTCAGCCGGCCGCCCTCCACCTCCTCCGTCACCCGGAGGGAGGATGTCCGCGGCTCAGCTTCATCCAGCCACTTGGTGGCCACGAAGCTCACCAGCCTCAGAGGGAACTTGATGGACTTATTCAGCTGCTTCCTGCTGTTTCGGACGCTCACAAAGCAGAGGGTGTTGATGATCCCGTTGCTCATGGCGATGCACTCGATGACGTAGAAGGCCACCAGGGAGTTCTTGTCCGTGGAGATAAGGGTGGGGTAAAAGTCCCGCACCAGGGTGAAACCGTAATACGGCGCCCAGCACAGGATGTAGGCCACCAGGACCAGAATCAGCACCACCACGGTCCTCCTGCGCTTCTGCAGTCTCTTGCGGATCTGTACCGTCTGAAAACCTGGAACATTTTTAAACCACAGCTCTCTGGAGATGTGGGTGTAGCAGACGGCCATGACAGACACGGGGCCCACGAACTCCAGAGCGAAGACGAGGAGGAAGTAAGAGCGGTAGTAAACCTGGTGGTCCACGGGCCAGATCTGAGCGCAGAAGGTCTTATCGGGGCAACCGTCCACATGTGGGTACGTCGTCTCTGAGGCCATGTAGGCAGACGGGATGGAGATGAAGATGGGGACGAGCCAGATGGTCAGGATCACGCAGCACGCCGTCTGGTGCTTCATACGAGGCCTCAGCGGGTGCAGGATCGCCATGTACCTGCAGACACAGACGGGAAGCTGGCTCAGGTGGAGGAGGGCCGGCTTTCGCGCCCTTCACACGGACTGCTTCTAAAACACGGAAACCTTTTGGTTTCTGAAGCTTTGATAATATAAATTTTTAGTTACCGTATTTTTCGGACCATAAAGCACATTAAGCGAAACAAAACAGATGAGTCAAATTACTCCACTCATTCTTCTTTCTTCCTCCACTTCTGTACCATCGATTCATTAATGCTGTATTCTATCACAGCGGCTCTGTTCCCATGTTGTTGCAGTATATTAATGACTAACCTCGTATTGTGGATGGATTATCTCAGCCGTTCTCCTGGCTGAAGTTTGGTCCGTTTACAGCATCCTGCCATGCGATTGCATTTGTCTCTAACCACATTAAATCGGTTCGAGGTCAGTACGCACAACCAGGATTCATACATGAGGCGCTCCGCATTATTAGACGCACTGTCGATTTTTGAGAAAATAAAGGATTTTAAGTGCACCTTATAATTTACCTTTGACCACCGGGGGAGAGAGCGTGCTGAAAGGCGTACCTTTGCTCATGTGTGCCACAGACATGTATGGTTTGTTGTTATTAATATCTCCTTCATACCTTAATGAATCACTATAAACGAATACAAACATCAGTGGGATGATGAAATCAACATAACAAACAGAATATAGTCAACGCTTCCTAAATCAGCTGAATCATAATCATCTGATTTTTTAATGTTGTGATTTTTAATGAATCACAGTCTAAAGGTCCGGCTGTGAGTATCAGTACATCATCAGTTACATAGCAGCGCTGCATTAATCTAACATTGGTCTTACTTTGACCCAGAAGGACTGGCAGCTGGACGATGAGCCTGTCTCAGTCCAAACTGCCGGGCCCTATCAGGTCCTCTCAGGTCCTCTCAGGCCCTCTCGGGCCCTCTCAGACCAAACTGCCGGGTCCTCTCGGGCCCTCTCAGGTCCTCTCAGGTCCTCTCAGGCCCTCTCAGACCAAACTGCCGGGGCCCTCTCGGGCCCTCTCGGGCCCTCTCAGACCAAACTGCCGGGTCCTCTCGGGCCCTCTCAGGTCCTCTCAGGTCCTCTCAGGCCCTCTCAGACCAAACTGCCGGGGCCCTCTCAGGCCCTCTCAGGCCCTCTCAGACCAAACTGCCGGGGCCCTATCAGGTCCTCTCAGGCCCTCTCAGACCAAACTGCCGGGTCCTCTCGGGCCCTCTCAGGCCCTCTCAGGCCCTCTCAGACCAAACTGCCGGGTCCTCTCAGGTCCTCTCGGGCCCTCTCAGACCAAACTGCCGGGCCCTCTCAGGTCCTCTCAGGCCCTCTCAGACCAAACTGCCGGGGCCCTATCAGGTCCTCTCAGGCCCTCTCAGACCAAACTGCCGGGTCCTCTCAGGCCCTCTCAGACCAAACTGCCGGGTCCTCTCAGGTCCTCTCGGGCCCTCTCAGGCCCCCTCAGGCCCTCTCAGGGCCTCTTGGGCCCTCTCGGGCCCTCTCAGGGCCTCTCAGGCCCTATCAGGCCCTCTCAGACCAAACTGCCGGGTCCTCTCGGGCCCTCTCGGGTCCTCTCAGGTCCTCTCGGGCCCTCTCAGGCCCCCTCAGGCCCTCTCAGGGCCTCTTGGGCCCTCTCGGGCCCTCTCAGGGCCTCTCAGGCCCTATCAGGCCCTCTCAGACCAAACTGCCGGGTCCTCTTGGGCCCTCTCGGGCCCTCTCAGGTCCTCTCAGGTCCTCTCAGGCCCTCTCAGACCAAACTGCCGGGTCCTCTCGGGCCCTCTCAGGTCCTCTCAGGTCCTCTCAGGCCCTCTCAGACCAAACTGCCAGGGCCCTCTCGGGCCCTCTCGGGCTCTCTCAGGCCCTATCAGGGCCTCTGATTTGGCTTTTTATCCTGTTCCCTTTGGAGGTTTTGCTCTTTTACAAAGTAAGACTGTTTTTGTGGTGGTTACGTACTGACGGCACCGTCTGGACACGGGACGTTTCAACCTGTGACTGTGAGGACACGTCAGAGATCTTTCTGCTGTTTTTCAGTGCTGTCATCGTCTTGTCTGTTATGAAGGCGGAGCTCCTTTTCCGCCTCTAAAATCTGTGGACACATTTCTTTCCTGGTATTTCTGCCTGAATGGATCGGATTGGTTGAATGGAGCTTTAGTTTTTCAGGATGTCCCCTCTCGGGGGTTCTGGTGTTTCTGTTGATGTAAGACTGTGTTTGCAGTTTCAGAGGAGCTGAGCTTTGATGTAAGCGAAGCAGCAGTCGTGTTCGTTGGATTTAATGGATTGTGTTGTTATCAGCTGCAGAAGTGTTTGTACCCTGAGTCGGTCTGACACGCTGCCAGATGTTTGGATGTGTTCGCTCTCAGGATAACGAGGAAAGTGGAACCACTTTGTTGTCCCCAGATACACAGAAGCTCTCTGGAAACACTAACAGCCGTCAGCCAGGCGTGATGAAGGACGCGTGGAGGACCGCCGGAGCGCGAGCTGCCCGGTTTCACTCAGAAACACGGGAGCTGCTTTTGTTGAAGCAGAATGTAAACCCCGTCTGTCAGCTGGTCCGCTCTGGAATGTGCTTGATGTGGAGCCACCGTCAGGACCCTGCACATCATCAGCGGCCTCGCTGCTGCCGCCACACGCTTCGACTCACACGCTTCGAGTGCTTATCTGGTTTCTTAGCGTGACTCAAACATCATTCATACTTTGGCTCAAGCACACCTGAGGTCACGTGACAGGAAGCATTAATGGAGAAAACCTCTGAAGATTGATCTGAGAGTACAAGGATCCCACCCCGGGGCGGGCTGATGGTCGTTTAAAAGAAGCAGCATTCCCACAGGGGTGTCAAAGTAAGGCCCAGGGCCCAGAATCGGACCGGCAAAACTCAAATATGGCCCAACTGGTCAGCTTAAGAAGATGTGGCAGTTTTTACAGATACTAATGAGTTCTCAGTAAATCAACAAAACCTTCATGTTTAATATTTAATGTGCAATGAGCTCCACTTAAGATCACAGTGGACTTCAGTAAACTTTACAGTAACTGTGCAGTAATTGAATTTGCAGCACTGTTACTGTAAATAAATGACAGGATATGACTGCATTTATACTACTGTAACATTGTATTGATTCTATATTTTTCCTGTAAATTTCCTCAGTATTACTGTAATGTTTGCCAGTCATGTTTTACAGTGTAGCCTCTCCTCTGACGTCTGATTGGATGAAGCATGATGCTCATGTTGGAGGTTTTGATCCCGTCAGAAGGATTCCAGACGCTCTGATCTTCATCAGCGAGTGATGTCGTACTGACCTCGTCCATCTTTCAGGCACAAAGTGAATATTTAAGATTTAAATGGATCACCTGTAAGGACGTCCATCCTGGTAGGATCCTGATGGTTGTTTCAGAGGACCAAACCATGAACATCAGCAATAATTACCAATCATTTCAAAGAGGAGTGGACTTTTCTGTTCCATACTTCTATTCTGTAATAAAACATCCTGGCCTTTACGGAGCCTCTCACTACCTTTTTAGCTCCTCCTACTCTCAGACCTCCCTCTGGGTAAGTCAGTTTTCCTCTGGTTGGGCAGCTTCTGGAAGCCCACTGAGGGGCAGCTCTAAGTGCTGATGCTGTGGCAGAGATTCAGCAATATTATAAACCGAACGTCCGTTACCCAGGATGTTCTCACACGGAACATTTACACGCCAAACCAACCGAAGCACAAACAGAGGCTCTGTGTTGTCTGCTTGTGTTCCCGGAGGTGAACTCACCTGTCCACGGCGATGGCCAGGAGAGCGTTTGTGGACACGTAGAGCGAGACAGTGCGCAGGTAGTTGGTGGAGGCACAGAGCAGCAGGCCGTGCTCCCACGACAGCTGCTTCACCACGTAGTAGTCTAGCAGGAAGGGACAGCAGATCGCTGCCACCAGCACGTCCGACACGGCTAGGTTGGCGATGAGCAGGTTGGTCAGGTTTCTGAGCTGCTTGTAGCGGGCGAGGCTGGTGATGAAGAGGCAGTTCCCCACGCCGCACACCAGCATGATGCCCACCAGCACCACGCCAATGACTATGGTGGCCACGAAGAAGGCCCGCCCCTGCGTGGTGTCCAGGATCTCGTCTGGGGAAATCCCGTAATCTGGGAAGACACCCACCAGCGCTGAGCTGCTGTTGGTCGAGGTGCACATTTTGGATCAGGTCAGCATGCTCGCACTGCTACGCCTGCAGGGACGGGACAACAAGGCAAGGGTTAACCTTTGAAATTTGGGAGGGGCCAAAGTTCACGTTTGAACCGATCAAAAACACCTTTCTATGACTGGTCGCTGTCGTGAAGCTCACCTCTGTTCTCAGGTCAGAGAAGCGAGGACCCTAACTAGAGGTTGTCATGGTTGCAGTAATAAAAAGGTTGACGGTTAGCGGTTGGCAGTGACTAAAAGTGGACCCACCAAAAGATGCAGTTCCTCTAACGGCCAGTTGAGGCTAATGCTAGTCCTCACAGACTCACAAACACAGAGCTTCTCACCGCAGGGGGCGCTCTCGAGTTCATCCAGACTGAACGGGGCAAACATTTTTGTCTTCTGTATATTTTTTAATAGGAGGGTTTGAGTCAGTGGCTATAGTTCAGAGGTAACATATTAACGATCTTTTGGAAACCACCATCGCGGCGACGCCCTGTCCTACATCATTAACCGACCAATCAGCACGCACTAGCAGAACGCTGGGGTTTTGTGGACAGCGTGAGAAAATTTACACAGACTAAAATAAAATGTTTTTGTCTAGGAACAGCGCCCCCTGCTGCACATGCAGCTGAATTATAGCAGGTTCCTGTACAGTGATATTAACAGGAAGTGGTTTGGGAGCATAAATGCATATAACAGAGCGCCCCCTTCAGGCCAGCCTGTGTTTCTAAAGCCATTACTGCCATGACCGCTGATGGCTTCTTTCCCTGCGTGTTTGCTGCAGATGGAGCGTGTCGTTGGCCGCTCGGGGTGAGGCTGGATGTTTGGTGTGCAGCAGTCGTCAGATTCGCCTGCAGGCTGGGGAATGTTGCATCTCAGCTCTGAAAACTCGACGCAGGAGCTTCTCACCAACCTGCCTCCTGATTGTTCTTTGTGCTGCAAGGAGCTGCTGCTCACATCATCGTTAACCCTTTAGCGCAGCACGCCGTGTCCTGTGGGGACGAGTCTTTCCTGCCGTTGTTGTTTTAAAATGTTTCACAGATTATTGATTCATATACTTTTAAACAGACTCGGGAGCTTACATCGCTGAGAAACAGACAGTTTAAAAAGCTTTCATGCAATATGTCATTATAAAAACACAACATTAAACTGCACTGCTTTAACGTCTGCTTAATGTTTTAGTGCTCATAATAATTTCAGTATATATATATATTTTAAACAGATTTAATGTTTATTTTTAATAATAATAATAATATAATATTAATATAATATAATAATATAATTATTATTATTAAAAATAATAACGAATAGACCCCTGTGGAACCATTTGCATGTCCCAAAACTTTAGTTATAAACGTATTCATGACTACGGTCGCTTGCCTGCTGTGATGGTTGGAGACGGTGGAGTCGAGCTGAAGATGTTCAGACGTTCGGTGAGCAGGATGGACCTGAGTCCATCAGAGGGACAGCTCAGAGTCAGAGAGGTGGAGGTGGTCTGAGCATGTGCAGAGGGGGTGTGGATATACTGGACAAAGGATGAACAGACATGGGTTGTATTTTAGACTAAATATACTTCATTGTAAGACCAGCTTGTGAGTCTAAGTCATTTAAGTGTTGATTTACGATGGTGAGCTGAGAAAAGGCAACACTGTTTAGAAAAAGACTAAAAGGTGACATTTTAACAAACTCGCTGGCTAAGTGCTGCTCCCTGCTGGTGACAATGTGAGTTGTATTTTCCAGATGGTAATTACAAAAAGTAGCTTTAATGTTTAGGATCTGACTGGAGCATGATGATTATATGATAACATAATGATAATACCGAGAAATAATAATACAAAATATTTAAAAAGAGAAAAATTTATACGGAAAATTTTGTCTTAAAAATAAAGTGAATATATCAGCTGACACATGATCAATTTTTTCACGTTTCACATTTTGTTCACAAAAAAACATAATTTTAATAAAGCTGTGATACAAATGCAGTGAAGAAGAAATAAAAATAACAAATAAGTTCAGATCAATTCCTTGTTTTCCTGTCACTACTTGGTGCAGCACGATCAGATATTTCTGAGCATCTTTTAGCGACTGCTGCCTGTATAGCTGAGACCTCTCTGCCTCCACAGCAGATTAAAAATGAAGCATTAACCTTCCTCTGAGACTTTTGGCCCCTGATTTCAACCCCTGAACCTCATGTTAAGAAATCAAAGCTCAGCAGCAGAGACAGAAACACAGAAACACACAGAGAGTCTCTGATCCTACAGATTAAACACACTGACAGCGTGTAAAGCAGATTTTAAAGCATAAAAACAGAATCAGAATAAAGTTTCAGAGGGTAACCCCCCCCCATGTGACCCGAGGCTGGGTGTGAGTCCTGTTAACAATAAATCAGCTGATCTGAGAGAAATAAATAAAAGATGTGGAAGGATTTCATACAGACCTGAAAATGCTTCTCTTCCTCGCTCCGCTCTGCTGAATGAAAAGAAACGAGCGCGAGCAGCAGGCGCGCTCCCGACGAACAGCGACCGACCTCCCCCCCCCTCCCCCCACCGCCTCTGACAGGGGAAGCCTGTTTGCTGCGTGTTATTACCCAGGATATGACCGGAGGACGTGTGTGTGTGTGTGTGTGTGTGTGTGTGTGTGTGTGTGTGTGTGATTTCTAATGCAACAATTACCTGTGAACCAAACATTAAATTATGTGAGAAAAATAAAATACTTACACATTTCCCACAAGTCCACCAACTACTGAGCTCTCAAGCTGTCACGTGACTTTGGGACAGGCCTCCTGTTTTATCTTTTTATTCAAGATCTGTTCACATGTACTTAGCAAGTACATACACATGAAATGCAAACTATTTACATGGCAACGCACAGCAGGACGTCCCGTACAACGAGCAGGTTCGTCCTTTATTCCACCTTAAATGTCCCGTATACTGACCTGCAGTGCCACGTCCTGACCAACAGATGGCACTCTTACAAATAGCTTTCGTCCAGTCACAGCGACGCCTGTCACGCACAGCAGATGTGAGGTGTTACGTGACTCGTAGAAATAAGGCGCTGTTTGGTCTGCGCAGCGTAATAACCCGGCGAACTTTAGCTCCTGATCTATTTGCTGAGTTTTTGTTTCAAAGGAAACGCTCGCGTGATTTCTGTACTGCATTTTTCTTTATTGCTTAAAACGAGGTATTAATAAGCTGAACACTAACCTTTTACAACAGTTTTATTATAACGTGAAGACGGTGCATATTTACACTCCGCCCAGCTGGCTGTGCATAGTGCTCGGGCACGTCAGACTGTGTGTGCTTGATAGCTAAAAAGTCCCTACTCTGGGACGAACATTTTTACTTTGAGGGCATGAAGACAGTTCATGTGTCTGTGTGCAGGTGGACGGCCGTGTCCATGCTGTCCGCGACCATTGCTTTTGGGGTTTTCTGCAGATCAAAAGGAGGAAAAATGCGCCCACTCCGAGCCCGACCCCGGCGACTCCATTATCAGCAGCCTCTGAAAACAAGGCCGTGAGCCGACAGTCAGCTATGAAAGCATCACGCAGCATTCATCCACTGCTCATAAACCCTCAGACGTCTCTGGTTTCTCTGCTTTGATGTTTCTGCGATGAAGCTGACGAGACCTGCAGGACCTCCGAGAGCAGCCTGGCAGCATCAGGCGCTTCCATAAACACACTGACGCACAGAAACACATCCATCATCCGTTTCCAGGGATTTTGCCGCGATGACGAAAACCAGACTGACTCCAGATCTGCTCCGAGGTCCACAAACTGCTGCTGGCTTTGTTTCTCAGCATCACGTCAGGCTGTAATCGCTCATACAAACTAAACACCTGCACCACCAGAGCTTTTCACAGGAACCCGGACGACTGACTCCAGTGAATCCAAGATTTCAGTGTAAAACAAACACGCCCACCCACAGGAAACTCCCACCTGATGAGCTGCAGGGTCTCCGACTGACTGTTTCCTGTTTCATCCTCTGGTTTCCTGATATGATCTGCTGCTTTATCAACATCGATCATTAAAACTGAGTTTAACATGAGGCTCATCTGTGGCAGGACGATCTGTCGGTCCCGTCTGTGTCAGGCTGAGATTTCCTGTTTGGAGTTCATTTAACGGCACTTCTCCTCCTGTGAGTGCGGCCCACTTAGCTTCCTGCAGACCTGTGACTTTAGTTCACATAGTTCAGGTACTTCAGGGTCTTTCTCAGAGTGATGGCAAGGTGAACATGAGGTGGGGCCAGGTTTCACAATGAGCTCACCCGAAACTCTGGCTGATTGGGACCCACACCCAGTTTCACACCTCGGCTCATGTGATTAGAGGATCATCAGGGGGTCCTTTTGTCCCTCTGTGGGGGGAAACTCCCACTAGGTTTATATCTGGGACTCTCCACCATTTGACCTTAGAACTGAAGAAGCTTCTCGGATGAGAGGTGAAACGTCTTCAAGCAACTTAAAGAAGTCCAGACGCTTTTCTTTGCAAGCTCCTTTGACTGAACAAGAGGTGGTGTCAACATCAGCTTTACCTGCCCATCTACACATCTTATGAAGACTCTAGAGCGGCTCTTCCTCGACCTCCTCCGACCACAGGTACAACATGCCCAGGACCCACTACAGTTTGCATACAAGGCGGGTGTCGGAGTGGAGGATGCCATCCTGTACCTCCTACACAGAGCCCACTCACACCTGGATGGGGGAAAAGGCACGGTCAGGATCCTGTTTCTTGACTTTTCCAGTGCCTTTAATACCATCCGGCCCTGTATGCTTCAGGAAAAACTGAACAGGATGGAGGTGGACCCCTGCCTGGTGGCTTGGATCTCCGACTACCTCACCGACAGACCACAGTACGTCAGGCTGAAGGACATCACGTCTGACACAGTGGTCAGCAGCACAGGAGCACCACAGGGAACTGTGCTGTCCCCTCTTCTCTTCACCCTGTACACCTCTGACTTCTGCTACATCTCTGAATTATGCCACATTCAGAAGTTTGCAGATGACACGGCCATCATGGGGTGTATCTGGGATGATCAGGAAGAGGAGTACAGAAGTCTGGTGAGGAACTTTGTCGCATGGAGTCACACAAACCACCTGCAACTCAACACCTCAAAGACTAAGGAACTGGTTGTGGACTTCGGGAGGTCCAGAGAAGGTCCACTGCCGGTTCAGATAGAGGGGGAGGAGGTGGAGGTGGTCAACACGTACAAGTACCTCGGGCTGTGGGTGGACAATAAACTGGACTGGTCATGCAACACAGAGCACCTGTATAAAAAAGCCCAAAGCCGACTGTACTTCCTCAGGAGGCTGAGGTCTTTTAACATCTGCAGGAAGCTCCTGAGGATGTTTTACCAGTCGGTGGTTGCTGGAGTACTTTTCTATGCTGTGGTGTGCTGGGGGAGCAGCACAGCAAAGAAGGACTCATCCAGGCTGGAGAAACTGATCAGGAAGGCTAGCTCTGTGGTCGGCATGAAGCTGGACACTCTGGTGACAGTGGCAGAGAAAAGGACACTAAAGAAACTGATGGACATTATGAACAATGCTGGGCATCCTCTGCACACGGCCATAAACAACCAGAAGAGTCTGTTCAGTGACAGGTTGCTTCTCCCAAAGACAAGAACTAACAGACTTAAAAACTCCTTTGTCCCACACGCCATCAGACTGTTTAACTCCTCTCTGGAGGGGAGAGGGAGGGGAAACAGGAGGACAAAGGAGGGGGGAACAACTAAGCTGCAGTGCCTCTGCACCTCACTGTGCAATACTTTTGTAAATAGTCAACAGTGCAATAGACTCAATACTTGAAATGTGCAATTCACTTGTATTTTTATTTTTTATTCCTATTTATTCTATTTATCCCCTTCGTATATTTTATTTATATTGTCTCTGTATTTATATATATGTGTGTGTAATATTCTGTAACTCTGTAACTTCTGTCGGTGCTGTGCTTTTTTGGAAATCGAATTTCCCAGAGGAACCCACCCGAGGGATTAATAAAGTTCTATCTATCTATCTACACCCCAGCCTTCACCTGTGGCAGCGGCTCAAGCGTCTGATGTGGCTGTAGGAGCGATCGTGGCTCAAGAGTTGGGACTTCGCCTTGTAATCGGAAGGTTGCCGGTTCGATCCCCGGCTTTGACAGTCTCGGTCGTTGTGTCCTTGGACAAGACACTTCACCCGTTGCCTACTGGTGGTGGTCAGAGGTGGCGCCACTCTGTCAGTATGGGCTGAAATTGTGGTCATAAACATTTTGTACTATCAGGATTTGTATGCGTTAAAAAATTTGTGTGTGGCCAAAAAACTACATGAGAAACTCTGCACTCCAGTTTTAAGTTACAAGTACGAATTTTGACCCTATTTTTCTTCCTTTCATCTGATTGGTCAATGTCATGTCAATCACAAATTTAACTACCCAATCAGAGAACAGATGGGTTTGGCTGTCGGAGGGGCGCTTTTTTGAACTCCTTGAAGGGTTTGAAGCTGGAGGATCTCTATATAAATATCCGATAGCAGCTAGGTCCCCTAACTTTCAGCAGCTGTTGAAAGGATAAAGTTGTGCTATATCAGTGGTTAGAAACACATCATTACTTTAGGATTAGTTTAACACAAAGTCAGGGCTGACCCGGGACCATTGCTGTGAGTCACAGTGCGCAGCATAAAAGTCCTTTCACATCAGAGCAGGATGTGCTGCTAATGCTAACTGCTAACTAAAAGCAAAGGATCCAGGATTTGTTGCTGGCTGCTGGGCTCTGTGTGCAGCAGCTCTACCTGTACTAGATGCACCTGCTCCTTGTCTTTTCTATCTCTGACTTTATGTCCTCTACAAGAGTTTCTGTTTTTTTTGCTGTTTCTTCAAATGTTCAATAAAAACATGTATGCTAATTCATAACGAAGAAAGCTTTGTAATGAAGACTGTCATTTCCAAAACACTGCCCGCCCCCTCGCGGTCCGCAGCGCTGTTGAAAAGGCTGTGGAAGTCCCTGTATTAAACACGTAGACCTGTGACACAAAAATCACCAAACTCGGACGACCACAGACTGTTTTCCTTCGTGGTGATGAAGGAAAACGCTGGGTTGGCATGTAAAAGGGCATTTATTCCCTTCAAGGACCTGCAGTTCAAAAAAAGCGCCCCTCGACAGCCTAACCCATCTGTTCTCTGATTGGATTGTTACATTTGTGATTGACATGACATTGACCAATCAGATGAAAGGAAGAAAAATAGGGTCAAAAATCCGTACTTGTAACTTGCAACTTGAGTTTCTCACAGATTTTTTGGCCACACACAAATTCTTTTTACACATACAAATCCTGATTTACAAGTACAAAATATTTATGACCACAATTTGAGCCCATATGTCAGTGCGCCTCAGGATGGCTGTGGCTACAATGCAGCTGCCATCACCAGTGTGTGAATGTGTGTGTGACTGAATGTGTAAAGTGCTTTGGGGTCCTTAGGGACTAAGTAAGGCGCTATACAAATACAGACCATTTGCCACTTGGTTTCTGCAGACAACATTAAAGTGTCACCTGCTTCCCGACTGACCATCACGTTCCTTTCTGATGGAGTTGTGCGCATGTTTACATTTGTGCAGACAGAAATCAAAATTACACAACGACACAATTACAGGTTTGTCTGTCCTTAATCTGAAATATGCACATGTATACATATATGAGCCTCTGAGTGTGTATAACACTTTCACATGATGATGATGATGATTTAGAACTTCTATGATATTTTGGCGTCTGCAAAATGCACAGACTGTAAGATAAGATCCTGTTTCCAGGATTCTTAATGGACGATTATCCTGTGACTTGTCATTGGCCAATGAGCATCCGGTTTCACAGTTAGACCCGCCCCTCCTCGTCCAAGCTCCATTTTTGCAACCAGCACAGCAACGGCGGGCACGTTTACCTCGAGGCTTCAAATCTGGATTCATTAAAAAAAAGAGACGTCAAGGCAGCTACGTCCATCTTTGTCTCCGTCTCCACCACCAGGGGGCAGACACAAGTACAGCCCGGGCCCAGTTTAATTGTGGCTGATATCCCATCAACAGCACATGCTGCTGATGTTTTTACAGCGAGTGCTTCTTTACACCCATCTGATGGCTTCGGTTCATTTTGGGCACTCACATTACTTCAAACGCAGGCACAGTGTGTACTTTGAAACATTTATTGTTTGTGTTTTAAAAAGCAGAGGCCTCGCACACTCTCCCGCCTCCTCTGCTGGTTATTTATTAATGTGACTGTCATATTTATCAGCGTACAGTGAATAAAGATCATTTGCATGCGTTTTCCATCCAGGATGAAAGATTTCCTCGTGCGTGTCTCAGCGTGGCTGCTCTCCGGTCGCTTCTGTTGATGCACTCAAACATTTTGATTCATTTTCCTGCAGCTGCCAAAGAGGCAGATAAATTGAAGCAGCGGGGGGGTGGAAACTCTCCACAGGCGGAGGAATGAACTCTGAATGAAACATAAAACCTGAGGTGGCCTTCCATCTTCTGGTCGAGGGTGTGATTCAGTCGGAGGTTTAACGCTCGGCCTCACTGGAGTGTTTATGTCTGTTTTAAGCTCCTAAAGTCACAAAAACCTGAAAACTTTTTAATCTAAACTTAAGACCCACAAGCTTCTTCCTCCAAATGTCAGCTGCATCTTCAGCTCTTCACATCGATGTGTCAGATATGGACGAAGCTTCGGGGCCTGAAAAGTCAACCTGCACCTTTTATGCTGGCCACCAGAGGGCAGTAACGTGGTTGCAAAGCCTATTTGCTGTTTCCTGATGAGTTTTTGAGCTCAGTCTTTAGTTTTGGCTCAAATTTAAATCTATGATGATTCTTAGTCAGAAATGTTCTCCGGCCTGTGCTCATTGGTTCAGACCTTCAGGCGTCACACCGGCTTCCTAAACACAGAGACGACCACGGCAAAAATGCTCGCTGTTGCCAAAACTGACATCACAGCTGCACAGGTACATCTCACCCAGTCTAAGCCACAGCTGTACCGCCGTGTCAGGCACTCAGAGGGAGGAGCTTAAACAGAGGAAGTTGGCAGAACGATGTCCCGACGGCTGCACGACTTCCTGTGACGAGCACTCGTTCTCTGCTCACCTGTTTTCACAGGTTAGAGCACCAGAGCAGCATGACATCACATTTGTCTTCCCTCCCCCGCTAACCTGTTGCGTCAGAGGCTTTTACAGCGTCTGCAGTTCCTCTGATGGCCACTTGAGGCTCCAAACTTGAGTCAGTCCACTTGTGATGATGTTTCAGTTCCAGGCGTCGAGGTTTCACTTTTACAAGCCAGTGTGTGACTATTTGGTCAAGGTTGCTACCTCCATCTTTTATATACAGGCTGTGCTTCCTACAGGCCCTCATACAAACGCTCCACGTGTCGCTGTTCTTCAGACGGCCTGCACCGTGAGACCAAACAATAAAATACCAAAAGTCGATCCCACCCCGTCACGGCTGACTTACAGCTCCACAATCCCATAAACCCCTGCAGGCATCTCTGAGGAAATTAACAGCCGACATCACAGAAAGCACTGATGTGCCGACGGCGATCAATAACCCTTCTCTGTTTAGCGACACGACAGACAGGTGGAGGCAGGAAAATGACTGGAAAAGAATCTACAACAACGCCGCACATGTTTAAATCACTTTTAATAAAAAAATCACAACGTTGACAGAAACAAGAGGAAGAAGTTCTACTTTAAAACCCAGAAGAATCCTGTTCTGCTCATCTTAAGGGGTCGGGTCTCGTCAGCTTCGTCGCAGAAACAGGTTATCCTAAGGTAAAGCTTTGAACAGCAGCTGGCAAGGCCCGATGACCATATAAGGACAAGAGCTCTGTGACATCATACAGACCCAAGCGTAGAAAAAAACCCTGTAGTTTGAGCCAATCCTCCGTTCTGACACCTGTGCAGTTATAACGCATCTGCACGTTTAACCAGCCGGCGGATGGTGACACAGGTGGCTGAAGCGTCACCTGACCTGAGCGTGTTTGTACTGTTGGAGCCTTTGGAATGACATCATCTGACCAATAATACGGCTGCTGTGAGGTTACTGTACTAACAGAGGCGGAGCTTCACGTTTGGTGAAACTCTTGGATTTTAATTGGATGTTGTTGATGATCAACTACAACTCGGCTACGACAGAAATAAAACCCGAGGCTTTGCTTTAACAAGGTTTTCATATCCTGAAGACCCGAGACGAGCCGCCAGCGCCGCCGGCGTGAGCCAACCTGTCGGCATGACGACACGAAGCTTTGATCAATAATGTAAAAGCAGCCTGAGGTGAAACGCGGCGAAAACACACAGGCTTGAGTCGTCTCAGCGCTCACGTCTAAAACCACACAGGCTCAAACGCCGACTGGCAACCACGGCAACCGCCGGTCGCTAAGGAGAAGAGTGCTCTCTAAACCCTCGTCAGATGACACCGTGACCTCTGAGACCTGAGGGGGTCAGAGTAAAAATGTGAGGCACGTTTATGAAAAATGATTTTATTTTACAAAATCAGAAGCAGCTCCGTGGCGTTCCTCTTAGAAAATATACTTAAAAAAACAAAAACAAACAGACGCCATTAGGCTCCGCACACCGCCAGACGACAGAAATCCCCCAAACCGCCAGCCCCGCCCCCCCTCAGTCTCTGTGTCCCGTCTCTGATTGGACGAGGCGACTACTTCTTGGCGTAGGTGATCTTCATGGCGCAGGTCGCCGTGATCCGGAAGCCCTGCAGCGCGTCCTTGGCCACGCCCGCCTGAGTGTCACTTTCAAACTCCACGAAGGCGATGTCGTGTTTCCCGGGCACGAGTCGCACTTCTTTGAAACCCGGAAACCTGCAGGCGAAAAACAAACGTTCAAACATCAGGAGGCTGAGCACGTTCAGATCTCTGACGTATGGAAACTCTGCTGGATGTGACCACAAACGTTTGAAATATGGACTTAATAAATACAATGTTACAACTTTAAACCTTTGATGTTTTCAGCTGAGCATAAATGATCAGATTTGTAAATCACTGCATTTAGCTTTTGTTCACATTTGTTTGAAGTCTTAAATCAGGCAGCTTGGCAGCCTTGTGGATGGAGCTGTGTGGGTGGAGCAGCAGGTGTGTGTGTGGAGCAGCAGGTGTGGGTGGAGCAGCAGGTGTGTGGGTGGAGCAGCAGGTGTGTGGGTGGAGCAGCAGGTGTGTGGGTGGAGCAGCAGGTGTGTGGGTGTGGCAGGACCACAGTGAGCTGTGCAGCACTCACTGGTTGAAGAGCATGGACAGCATCATCTCGTTGGTCTCCTCGGGGAGGTTATTGAGGAACAGGATGTAGTTCGGAGGGTTGTCTGGAACCTGCGAAGAGAACGAGAGCCGTATCAGCGCCTGGTCGCAGCACGCCGTTAACAGCGAGTCACTCATAACTCTGACGTATCCCACGGGTGAGCCAGAGACGGGAAACAGGAGGAGACCCGGGCCAGCGTGGGATTTATGTTCACTGCTTTCACTTTTCTATAAATTTTAACAGAAATTTTTAATTTTCTAAAAGTTATCGAGTTATTTTCCTGCTGTTAAAGCAGCAGCCGTTAGATTGCAACACACTGCTGTGGCCAGCAGGTGGCGTCGATCCACTGTTTGCAGCCACGTTAAAACAATGACAACAGAACGCAGGCTGTAGGCGGTGGGGATCAAACCACCGACGGCCCACAGCCTCCCACTGAGCCACGGCAAACCCAGAGGGCGCCATCACTCAACTTTGTTTCCTTATCAGGAAAAGGAGGTTTTTTCCGGCTCCTGTGGAATAACAGGACAGGCAAAGGCATGACAACGCTCAGGTAAAACTTACCTGCACCGCAGGTGTGAGCGCAGGAGGGGCCAATCCCTGCAAACAAGAAAGAAGACAGAGGCGTTAAACACGTTCAAAGGTTTCATCTCCAGAGGAATGGCGAACAGAGCAGAGTCAGAAATGAATACAGCGCCGGGAAAACCGGGAACAGCGAGAGGAGAAGTGAGCGCCGAGTGGTTCACAGACTTAGTTAAACGACAGAATAAAGGAGCAGAGCGCACCAGCCATCCTGGTTTAAGGCTCATTTACGTCCGCCGCCCGGCCCCGCTGCTGCCATTTCCTGTCGGAAACCCTGTTAGAGCGGCTGATGAAGAGGAGTCTGGCTGCTTCCACCTGCAGCGGCTGCCGATTTAGCCTGAAATGAGGCGGCTGATTTATATTCACAGTCCAATAAAGACGACTACGAAGCAGCAGCTGGAGCGCTGCGACGGTCTCACGTAAAGACACGAAGTGCAGCTTCAACATCATCGCAGATGCTGGGAGACAGCTGCAGGAGCGCGAGCACGCATCCACTACAGCCCGGCCCCCCGCGACCAGCCCGGCCCCCCGCGACCAGCCCGGCCCAAACGAGCACTAATTTATTTACAAATACATTCACATGTGATCATACCCGGTATTACATGAAGGGTTTCTGTACACAGGCCCCGCCCACACACCCTCCTTCATGGTCCTCTCATTGTGGGAGGGCGACGCCATGTCTAACCATAAACAGCTACCCGTTAACGTTGGCCGGGTTGCCACATAACGATGACTAAAACGTTAAACGCACTTTTTCAAAATCTTTAAAAAAAAATAAAT
Organism: Rhamphochromis sp. 'chilingali'; assembly: GCF_963969265.1. Lineage (NCBI taxonomy): Eukaryota > Metazoa > Chordata > Actinopteri > Cichliformes > Cichlidae > Rhamphochromis > Rhamphochromis sp. 'chilingali'. The sequence goes on along the minus strand of NC_137948.1, from coordinate 1,097,055 downwards.
CAATCTTTGAAAAACAGAAAAATGTCAAACGTAAAAAGAAACGGCGCCCCTGGTGGTAAAGGAGGGAACCGTCGCTCTGATCCACCAGACGAGAGATTTCTGCCATCGCTGGAAATGTCTTCCAACACAAACCGACTGACCAATCACAGCAGCCGTGGGCGAACAGCTCACTTGGGCTGTCAGGGGAAATCGCTGTTTTTGTGAATGGAGTCTGGTGAACAGTAACTTCCTGTCTCACAGCAGGAACGAGGTGAAATGTACAGGTTTGATGAAGCAGTGAGGGGAGACATTTTATTGGCTCGCTCACCGCCGCCGGTTTCTTTGTGGCGTTAGCCGCCAGCTCCTGAGCCTTCTTCTTCTCCTTCTTCTTCTTCTCCTTGTCGCCATATGATCCTTTGACCTTGGCGATGACCTCAGAGTCGGTCTTGGCGTACTGTATCCTCTGGAAAAAAACAAAAGGGTTAAAGGCGCAGCTGCTCAGAGGGAGGAAGTCAGCGATGACCACGACGAAGGTGGCATTCCAGCCTACCATGGGCTTGTTGTAGAAGGGGAAGCCCTGCAGCTGCCTCAGGGCATTGGTGGCGGCGGCGAGCTCTTTGAAGATGACGAAGGCCTGTCCCCTCATCTTCATCGTCTTCATGGCCACGATGTCGATGACCTGCCCGAACTGGGAGAAGAGTGCGTAGAGCGAGCGCTTCAGCTCTGCGGGAGGAAGATGAGACGAGTTCAAACACCCTCACAAACATCTCGACGTTCATCCCGGAGTCTTTTTATTTTTTTTATTATAAGGAGGGTCAAAGGTCACAGGCAGCTGGTACTCCATCCTTGGTGATTATCAGTTAATTAAACTTTAAAGTCTTAAAGAAATGATTCATGGATGAAGCTTCAAGAGAAGAATCAGTTCGAGCTGCATTCACATCAGAAATAACTCAGAGGAAGATTATTACTGCGAAATCTAAACGTTTGTATCAGTAAAACTTTAACTGTGGAACATTTGTTTGATTTATTTATCTTAAAAATGACTGAACTGAGAAAGTAGGGCTCGGAGTCTGGAGCCACATCTGAGCAAGAACTTTATAAAGTTTACATGATTCCAACGTGTTGCTAATCAGAAGATTTCATTCTTAATTATCAGTACGGCCACTTCTGAACCAAATAAAAAAGAAATAAGAAGAAAACTGAAAAATGAGGAATTCATTTGACAGTTTTTGTCAAAACCTTTATGATTAAAACATGTTTTGGAACAAAGTTCAGAGTGAAGCCTGCAGAAAAAAAGGCTCCTCGTTTCCTGCAAGAAATTCAGCAGTACATACATAATGTTTGTTTTTGTTATTCCTGCGATTGTTCTATTTCTCTGCACTCAAATAGCGTGCACACACACACACACACACACACACACACACACACACACACACACGTTTACTGAACTGTAGTATGGATGTGTTGAGATGCGTTTACGGTCATTTTATGTGATGTGGACTTTTCTCTCTGAATGCCACAGAGACGATGACTTATCCCGACCCCGGCACTACAAAGCTACTACTAAGGTATTCTCCCTGATTTCCCCTGATGGGGACGCTGCTGGCAGCATCTGACCAATCACAGTTACTGATAAGTGTACTGGCAGCAGATAAGATGGCATTTCAATGAAAGGTGAAACTACACATAATAAAGACTGAAAGTAGAAAAGAGTGACGATATTGTTAAAGTTTAATAAATAGAAAGAAGGACTTTGAGGCAGTCTAAAAGAATCAAGGGTTAGCTGTAAAGATGTGATTATAAAGGCAAAGTGGGCCGTAGCTACTCTGTCCTGTCTAACAACATCCACTGTTTTAAAAAGGCCCAAAACATCATAACAGACACCTCACATCCTGGCCACTCCCTGTTTGAACTGTTGCCCTCAGGCAGACGGTACAGGGCAATCAGCGCAAGGACTAATAGACTCAAACACAGCTGTTATCCAACTGCAATAACACATCTGAATACTACAAAAAAATGTCCATCACGCCACTCTTGTGTTAATCTATGCACGGTCTGAAGCATGTGTGTGGGAATGTATGTGAATGTTTTACTGTTACGTCTTATCAGTATTTTAAGTATTCTATTTTATTTATTGAATTTTATTGTTTTATTTATATTTTGATATTGCTAGGGATGATGCAATGATCGGGGACCATTCTTAATTTCGTTGTTCTTGTGACAATGACAATAAAGTTTCTGATTCTAAGCCCCTGAGGCAACTGTTGCTGAAACTGTTGGAAAGAAAGCCGGTAAAACGCCGACTGTGTGAGCTAACAGTTAAATCAATACCACAGCTCTCTCATTAAAACACGGAGCAGTCTGATGGATTATAATCAGTGTTTCATTAAGTTAATGCTTAGTTTTTATTCTTCCAGCCTTTGCGGTGTTTGATGTGTCTGATTGTTAAAATTAGATAATAATCAGCATTGTGATCGTCAGCACAGCAGTTTTAATGCCGATTCCAGCAGAAACTCGCTGCTGTTAGCCATGCAGAGGAACAGCACCCACCTTCCTTCTTGATTTTATCGTTGATGTTGTTGATGTAGATGGTGTGGTTCGGTCTGATGTCCATGGTGGAGTCTGAGGAGACAACAGGAGAGCAGCTTCAGCTTCTTCAGTGTTCAACTCCACCTTTAAACCTCGTTTACCCGTTTAATACTTGCTAATGTCTCGGTAAACTCACACAACCAGAGCAGCAACAAATCGTTTACGTTACACTTTAAAACTCGCTGTTTGAGGAGATCTGGCTAAATCAAAAGCTTCAGCTTGAATTCATTCAAAGCTTCCCAGAAACCTCTCTCACTCGGCTAATGTTAGCATGTGTTAGCTTAGCCCAGCTAGCCTTTAAACTAAATGTTTTTTTCTGGCGTCGCTTGAACGTCAAAAGTCGCCTCTACAGATTTAACCTCCGCCCAGCAGCTCCTCCGTTTAACCGCGGTCAGAGGAGCCTCGGATAAACGTTTTTAACATAAATATAGAGCTCACCTCCTCTGGGCTCACACCGCTCATGTAGTTTCCGGAAACACTTCGCTGTGGCGCCGGCTGAAGCTTTCACGACCTCTGCCCTCCGCCGCCACCAGCAGGCCAGGAGGAGAACTGCAGCTACCTGTGAGCTTATTACAACTCATTAAATCTAAACTAAAATCGGAATCAGAATACTTTATTAATCCCCAAGTAAATTATGTGGGTCACAGTTGCTCCAAGACAGTAACAGTAAATGTATTTAAATAATACAACATGTTACAGAGTTTACAAATTTAAGAAATAGCACTAATATGTGTTGTTCAGTGGTGTTTTTGGTAATCTCAGTCTCTCACTGAATGTGCTCCTGTGACTGGCCAACATGTCATGGAGTAGGTGGGAGGTGTTATCCAGCATTGTCTTTATCTTAAACAATCTCTGCCTCTCAGACACCACCCTAAGGGAGTCCAGCTCCATCCCCACAACATTAATGGCCTTGTTGTTGATCAAAAAAAAAATCTGAAGTTTTCTTAATTTTGCATTTTTCAAACTTTTTTTTAACTTGTTTTCATGATTTTTCGCCAGTCTTCATCTGTTTAGGTAAATATATGTGTGATTAATTTCAGTCACTTAAAAACCTGTCAGGTATTATTATTATTAATCATTAATCATATTATTAATTTTGCTTTCTGTATACTTATTTTTTCATATAAAACCTCAAATGTGTGTTTTTGTTTACCCCCAGTTATTAAAAGATGTACATTAAAATCTCTCGCGTCCTGTATTTCTTCATACAGATCATTTCCCGTCCTTCCGGAGGTGTGTCCCCTCCTGGCTTCCATACATCCCGATGTTTTTACCACCTGATGCCGGCTAGCAGGCTAGCAGCTAGCAGCGACCGCAGGTCTGAGGCAGCGGGACAGCGACTCGGTGTCAGCGGACTCTGATAGCATCCACTCGCTCCCGAGACCCCCTCCCCCCCACCCGGTCTCCATCTGTGCCCTTTGGACCATTCTCCGCACTCCGCTTTTATCTGTACGACTTTTGCCCCGTTTATCCGCTCGCCTGTTAGCGGCCATAAAGCGGCTCCTCTCCGCGGAGCGGCGGACAGCAGCGGGATGAGCCATGGCGTCGGTCCGGGTGGCTGTGCGGGTCCGGCCCATGAACAGGCGGTGAGTGACTTTAAGCTTATCACGGCTCATGTTCACGATTTAAAGGCTGGCTGACGTCATCGCCTCAGCCGTGTGTACCTGAGAGCCTGCGCGGGCTCACCTGGAGGAGTCTGCAGGGATGAGGCCCCAGGTTCACCCTACAGCACAGCCGTCTCTGAAGTCAGGGTTAAAATGTGGGCTGGTTTCATTTGATTGTGTTTTATTCCCGTCTGAGTATCAGGAGGTTTTTGATGTTTGAGTCTCAGTTTGGTTTATTACGATCACTGAAGCCTCCTCAGGATGTCAGTCTTTGTCTTTGTTTGTTGTCCCAGCTGGTTTTATTCTCATTTGGTGGACATGATAACCTTGATCCTGACTCTTTGTGTTATTAGTCAGAGTTATTCTGATTGTAGGGGTTATGGGCAGACCCTCCTGCAGGTTTGTGCTGACAGGTTTGATCAAACAGAGGTTTCCTCTGTGTTTTTATATTTTAGGTCAGCGTTGCTTTACTTCTTTCCTAAAGTAGAGATATTTTTATTTAGTTCCCACAGCAGCTTGGTTCATGTCTGTTGGCTGTTAGTCGTACTGTGACCGTGACCCGTCTGCTGACATTTTATTTTTGCCTCATTCAGATTCAATAACCCGGATATCGACTCTCTGGCAGCCTGTCGCTGTTCCAGCTTCATATTTTAAGTCTGCGGCTTTGCATGATTTTTGTGTGGGGCTGAAGGGTGCAGCAGGGCGGGGTGAGAAAAATCCACACCTGTCAGAGTGCTCATTGAAAGATTACAAAGACACACAGGTCCTCTCTAATGTACGGAGGCCCAGAGGCGCCAAACTGACTATCCTTTGTTGGAATATTCTCACGCATCCTTTCAGACTCTGCAGAGTCGTTTAGAAACAGGAAGTGATGTCATCAGTCTCCAGAGAATTTGTCATTCAAAACAAAAACCTCCACCTTCACTGGGAACTGAAGTGTTGTGTGTCATACACCTCCAGGCATAAATGTTGTGTTAGTGACAGTGAAACTGAGAGGTCCGTGCGCTGTGTGTGTGTGTGGATATAAAATCAGCTTTAAACTCGTCATTTGTGGTTTTGCTGACGGGCGTCTGAGAAACCTCACATCACACACAAACACACACAAATGTGTGAACCTGGACTGTGTGCTGGTGTCTCTGACCTCATGACCAGGTACACATTATTAACGTGTTTACCTGAATCCGTCCAATGGAAACATTTGGTGGATGTGACACGTTCACTCTGACCGGCCTGCTCCACCTGTCTGAGGGCAGCAGGGTGAACGTGTGGAAGCCTGGTTCTGTAGTGCAGGTTTCCAGGTGTTTGTGAAAGGACGACCTTGACGTTAATGTCGGGGCTGCTCGGGGGCCCGCAGCAGGTTACGGCCCTGCAGCTCGCCCTGTTTATTTCACTGCTTCAGCTCCAGGCTGGAAGCTTTAACTCCGAGTTTAAGCCAATAATCAGCTTTCTGATCTAAGTATTTATTCATGTTCGCAGCGCCGAGTGTGGTTCCTGCTGCTGGATCTGTGTGCTGTCAGTCTGAGATTACAGCAGAAATGAGAGATTATTGTTTCAATCTGCTAAGAATGAAGCAACATCCTGAACTTCTTACTAATGTGAGCATTTCAAAATAAAATCTGAGTAAGATGAGAATGACATCAGTGTGAGAGCACAAGGTGCACGGAGCGTTCACACAGAGGAAGCCTGAGAAAAAGATTCATCCGTGTGAAGTAACCACGGCGCAGGTTAAATGGTAAATGGTCTGTATTTATATAGCGCTTTACTCGTCCCTAAGGACCCCAAAGCGCTTTACATATCCAGTCATCCACACATCCACACACTGGTGATGGCAGCTACATTGTAGCCACAGCCACCCTGGGGCGCACTGACAGAGTTAATAACACGTTTCACAGTCCCATGATCCACTGAACTTTGACCCTTTTGTCTTTTTAGCTCCGGTCTGGTGTGTTTGTGTTAACTCGATCTCCGGTCATGTGACTGCTTCAGTGTGAGAGTAAACAGAGTTACACAACCTGCAGAGATAAAACACACCTGAGTGAGAAAACATCAGGAAGTCGCAGCGTGTGTGTGTCTGTGGGAGTGTGACACTGTGTGTGTGCGTGCGTGTGTGTGTGTGTGTGTGCGCGCGCGCGCGTGTGTGTGTGCGCGCGCGCGCGTGTCTGTGGGAGTGTGACACTGTGTGTGTGCGTGCGTGTGTGTGCGCGCGCGCGCGTGTGTCTGTGGGAGTGTGACACTGTGTGTGTGTGTGTGTGCGTGTGTGTGTGCGTGTGTGTGTGCGCATGTGTGAGACACTGTGTGTGGTGTTTATCCACAGAGAAGCTTCTGTGGTCGTATCAGCAAAAAAACAGCACAGAAAAAAATTTAATATTTACATATTCAAATTTATTTAAACAAACAAGCCCCTCCTCCTCTGTTGTTGTTGTTGTGGGCAAACGGCAGATTTTAAAGTGTTTCTAAGTGTTTCTTAGATTATCGGTTCAGTTTCTTCTTTTATATGAGTTCAGACGCTGCGTGCTCAGCGCTGCTCTGTGAGGCGTGCAGTAGGTGCAGCAGGATAGCAGTGGAGGGTGTACGAGGCTGACCTGGAGGAGATGATTTCATATACGAGTCTCTACGTCTGGTTTTCACTGACAGCCTGTTTATCATCTGTGTAACTATGGTAACAAACATCTGACAGCGTTGCCGTTGGCAGCGTTCTACCTGAAGGTAAAGGGTCGTCCTGTTCGCTCTGTGAAGCTTCGTGGTGTTTTTCAGGGAGAAGGATCTGATGGCAAAGTGCATCATCGAGATGGAAGGAACCAAAACCTCCATCACCAACCTGAAGGTAACGCTCTCATTTGTCAGAATATCAGGAAAACGGGCTCACCGCTCTGTTTGTAACCTCTGAGCTGTGATTGGTTCAGATCTCCGATGGCGTCCTCGGCGACTCGGTGAGGGAGCACACCAAAACCTTCACGTACGACTTCTCCTACGACTCGATGGACTGTAAGAGCGCCACCTTCGTCTCTCAGGAAAAGGTGAGCGGGTCACGCGCTGCAGCCCGTCGTATTGACTCCGCCTCCGTGGTGTCACAAAGAAGAAATACAACCTCATTTGTTCTCTTTCACTCGCAGGTTTTCAAAGATTTGGGCTCCGACGTGCTGAAGGCGGCGTTCGAGGGCTACAACGCCTGCGTCTTCGCCTATGGTCAGACGGGCTCCGGGAAGTCCTACACCATGATGGGAGCGCCGGTGAGACCGCCGAAGTGTGCTCCACTTTAAACTGACTGCATGTATTTTACTCAAAAACACCTCGAGCGCTGAAGCTGCTGCCGATTGGCAGATTACTCAGTTGTTTGCCGGCATCGACGCTCTGCCGTTCCTTCAGACGTGCTCCGAGGTTCCTTCGTGTTCACCACGAGCTGAACGCTCAGAGCGTGTTGTGACGGAGCACGACGATGGTGTAGATCAGGGGTGGGGAACTCCAGGCCTCCAGGGCCGGTGTGATGCAGGTTTTAGATGCGTCCTGGTAATGAACTAATCATGTGACTCAGGACCTAAAACCTGCAGGATGCCGGCCCTGGAGGCCTGGAGTTCCCCACCCCGATGTAGATGAAAGCTCAGCCGGCCGATCTGATGTCTGTGGTCTCGGTTTAGGGCGACGCCGGCCTGATCCCGAGGATCTGTGAGGGTTTGTTCAGTCGGATCTCGGAGGCCACTCGATGGGACGAAGCTTCGTTTCGCACAGAAGTCAGGTGAGAGTCCGACTCCAGCACGCGAGGGTCCAGCCAGAAAGGCTGCTTTCACGTTTGTGCTTGTGTCCTCAGCTACCTGGAGATCTACAACGAGAGGGTCAGAGACCTGCTGAGGAGGAAGTCCACTCAGACCTACAACCTGAGGGTCAGGGAGCACCCGAAAGGCGGGCCCTACGTGGAAGGTAAAACCTCTATGTCCGGTGCCCCTGAACCGCTGATGCAGAGTTTCGTTCTTTTTTGATGATTCTTGGGGGGCGGGGCTGGGGGTCAAGGTGTTACCCATCAGCCTCACCACGTCCACGTCACACAGCCCGCGCTCGCTCTTCCGATCTTTGATACGATCGTCTTCTCTGAGCTCGGCGTGTTTTCCCTCCTGACCTCAGATCTGTCCAAACACCTGGTGCAGAACTACGGCGACGTGGAGGAGCTGATGGAGGCCGGAAACATCAACCGCACCACCGCCAGCACCGGCATGAACGATGTCAGCAGCCGCTCGCACGCCATCTTCACCATCAACTTCACACAGGTCAGCGACGGTCACGGGTTCCACGCCATCATAAAGAAGTCAGCAGAGGAAGTACTCGGCTGAGCTCGACGATTTTCATACGAATATTTTTACCAATAATTCGAGAGACGTGACACGAAAACAAGCCGCGAGCGAGAGAAGAACCACGAGAGCTCTGAAATGATCTCCGTGCTTCAAAGTGATGGCCGTGGATGTCGTGTAAACGTTCACGGATGGTGATTGTTTGCTTTTGCTGCTCGACCCTTGTAGGCCAAGTTCGATGCCGAGATGCCCAGCGAAACCCTCAGTAAGATCCACCTGGTCGATCTGGCCGGCAGCGAGCGAGCCGACGCCACTGGAGCCACCGGCGTCCGACTGAAGGAGGGCGGGAACATCAACAAGTCGCTGGTCACCCTGGGCAACGTCATCTCTGCTTTAGGTCAGGAGCGGTTTGACTTCAGGGGCGGGGTTAACTGTTTTTAATCTTAGATTTTGTTTCCGTTGTGTCATCAGTGCTTCAGTTTTTGTTTTCAGGGATGGAGTCAAAGTCGGGCGCCTCGTTAAAGCCGCCGATCGCTCCTCATCCTCATTCTGACTGACGGATGTTTCTCGTTCCAGCCGACATGTCGCAGGGCGGCGTGAACACCAACCTGAAGAAGAAGTCGGTGTTCGTTCCCTACAGAGACTCGGTGCTGACGTGGCTGCTGAAGGACAGCCTGGGCGGAAACTCCAAGACCATCATGATCGCCAGTGAGCAGAAAACACGAAGTGAACGTATGCGAGTGTCCGAGAGCGCCCCGAGAAAACGCAATCTCCTTCTGTTTCAGCCATTTCTCCCGCCGACGTAAATTACGGCGAGACGCTCAGCACTCTGCGCTACGCCAACCGAGCCAAGAACATCATCAACAAACCCACCATCAACGAGGACGCCAACGTCAGGCTGATCCGAGAACTGCGGGCTGAAATCGCCCGGCTCAAAGCTCTGTTGGTCCAGGGCAACCAGGTAAGAACTACAAACATGGCGGTTGTTGTGCAGGACTACAGCATCTTCCTCTGTGCCTTTTAAAGTGATGCGTGTTGCCTGCGGCCTCGGAAACAGGAAGCCGTCCGGTTCCCGAGGCCGCAGACTGAGCGCGCTCAGTAGCTTGGTGGTTTCTGTTTGTCAGATCGCTCTGCTGGACTCGCCCACCGCTCTGAGCATGGAGGAGAAGCTGCACCAGAATGAAGCCCGGGTGAGTCTCACGCCGTCCGGCAGCTTGACCGCCGTTACGTTTACAGCTGAGAGCAGAAGCAGCTGACGCTCTGCTGTTTGCAGGTCTTGGAGCTGACTAAAGAGTGGACCAACAAATGGAACGAGACTCAAAACATCCTCAAGGTAGCGGCGAGCGTTGACCATCCGGCCCCCCTCGGAGCAGATGTTTGTTTTTTGTGGCTGAAGTTGTAAAATGTTGCAGGAGGAGACGCTCGCTCTGAGGAAAGAGGGCATCGGCGTGGTGCTGGACTCCGAGCTGCCTCACCTCATCGGCATCGACGACGACCTCCTCAGCACTGGCATCATCCTCTACCATTTAAAGGTCAGCGCGCTCCCGGACTCACCTTTAGATTAGTGATCGTTTATGCCGTCAGGCTGCATCCACACACGGATACCTGCCAGCCACTAACATCCAATCACAGTGCTTGGTGCACGGTCTGTTATTATTGGTCAGATAATCTCAGTCCTCTAAACAGCTCAGGTGAGTCGTAAAGGTGTTATGAAGGAGTGAAGACCAAACTGTTTGTGTGTCACGCTGTAAACACTCTGTGCGGCTGACTCGCCGCTGCCCCCGCTGGACGTCAGGGGTGGGTGCAGTGACTGCGTGTCTCTGTCTCGTTTCTGCAGGAGGGGCGGACCTACGTGGGCAGAGAGGACGCGTCCACAGAGCAGGACATCAGTGAGTCATAACTGTAATGATGATGAGTGCAGAGGCTGATGGCGTTGCTGACCGTGATCTCGTTCCTCCTGCAGTCCTGCACGGTCTGGACCTGGAGAGCGAGCACTGCATGTTTGAGAACCAGAACGGGACGGTGACTCTGGTGCCGCTCGCCGGAGCTCAGTGTTCGGTCAACGGAGTCCAGGTGACGGCGCCGTCGCAGCTCAACCAGGGTGAGGCCCGTCTCCAGCTGTAGCGTGTTGCTCTGTCTAAACAGATTTTAAAGGGCTGAAGGTAATGGAGGGCGTTGCCACAGTAACGTGATGCTTCAGCACGTGTTCGCTGTGCACAGACCAGGACACCTGGATCTCCGTCCGGAGGCGACACACCTTTACCTGAGAGATGCTCTTTGTTCTGTCGCTCTGATTTGAGTCGTCCGTTTCTGTCGTGTGCGGTTTTGTTTTCCAGGCGCCGTCATTCTGCTCGGCAGGACCAACATGTTTCGCTTCAACCATCCGAAGGAGGCGGCCAAGCTGCGGGAGAAACGAAAGGTGAGGGCGTGGCCTCAGTTTAGGTGTTGAAAGGTGTTTGAAGGTCTTTGGTGAACCTCACGAGGACGCCGTCTGCCTGTTTCAGAGTGGCCTTCTCTCCACGTTCAGCCTCTCCATGACCGATCTGTCCAAGTCCTGCGAGAACCTCTCCACTGTGATGCTGTACAACCCCGGGTGACTGCACGCGCACGCACACGCACACAGAGGGGGGTGAACACCAGCTTGAACTTCTCGGCTCCATCAGGAGCTTCATGCAGTGGCTGCTGATGGAGCGATGATGTCACACACCAGCTGACCTTTAACCTGTCGGCTCGGAGAGCACAGGCTGTGATTTCTGATTGTGCGACTCTGCAAACAGAGCAGTGACTGCATCATGCGCGCCTCCTCGCTCTGTCCTCCACACTGAGTGGGAGTCCGTGTGAAGCGGACAGCCGCGCCTCCTCCCGATGGAGGAGGAGCCTCCGCCTTACATCACTGAAAGAATCTATCATTACTTCAGTCCATGAGCTTAAATAAAATAACAACACCATCAGGAAGCTGCTCTGCATGAAGCTGTTTCTCCATTATTCAGCCAAACTTCCAGTCTGCAGATCTCTCGCTGCCATCACCACACGGGCGCTGCACGCACGCTGCCGTGTCCGAGCGTCAGGGGAAGTTTCTGAGCTCGCTTTTAGACACGAGCCGATGCACGGCGCCATAACGCCGTACAGACTTCAAACGGCGTGAGAGCGCTCAGACGACCGAGGTTTGATGAGTCAGCAGGTCATCGGCTGCTCCAGCAGCGAGTTCAGGGCTGCAGATTAGCGCGGCGTGCTTCACGTCGTCTAGATGTCTGTGAAGGTTCTCAGTCATCCAGGTCATCGTAGTCTAAGGAGCTTGGAAAGAAAAGCGTCTGGACTTCTGTAAGTTGCTTGAAGACGTTTCACCTCTCATCCGAGAAGCTTCTTCAGTTCTAAGGTCAAATGGTGGAGAGTCCCAGATATAAACCTAGTGGGAGTTTCCCCCCACAGAGGGACAAAAGGGACCCCCTGATGATTATAGATGCCATCTATAATCCAGTTTTGAGATCCTCCCCAGACGCCTTAACGTCCACTCACATCCTGGGCCATCTGACCTCAGGAATTCGCATGATAAGGTGGGGCCAGGTTTCACAATGAGCTCACCCGAAACTCTGGCTGATTGGGACCCACACCCAGTTTCCCACCTTGGCTCAGGCGATTAGAGGATCATCAGGGGTCCTTTGTCCCTCTGTGGGGGGAAACTCCCACTAGGTTTATATCTGGGACTCTCCACCATTTGACCTTAGAACTGAAGAAGCTTCTCGGATGAGAGGTGAAACGTCTTCAAGCAACTTAAAGAAGTCCAGACGCTTCTCTTTGCAAGCTCCTTTGACTTCACGTCGTCTAATTTTACTCACGTCGTACGATGATTAAAGTAATTAAACAGTCAGGAACAGCTGAAGTGAGCTCAGCTCGGTCGGCCACACCTCTCCGACTCTCCGAGCGTCTCTAACGCGGAGACGTCCGCTGAGCTCGCCGCCCTCGACTGACATCCTCTGCAGAGGTCTGATCCTTAACCCCGCGACGCGCCGCAGACGCCGACCAATCGTTCTTCTCGTTGCTGTGAGTCATGGCTGAATATCGACACCCCGCTCTGTACAGTTTGTTACAGTCATGTTATATTTTAAGCAGCTCCAGCGGTTCCAGGAGGGAACGCCCGTTATTTCTAATAAGTCTGAAGACGAAGTCGCCTGACACACCTGAGGAGTAGCTAAAGGAGGGCAGGGAGTTTCTGTCGTGCTGTGATTGAAGGATGTAACTGTGTCCCTGTCCCGTTCACAGTCTCTTCACTGAGAAGGGCCCCGTCTTCCTCAGGTAGACTCAGCCGTGCACTTCCTGTCTAACTGTCCCGTTTTGACCCAAAGACGTGTGTCGACTCGTCCCGTGCCTCCTCACCTCCACCCTCATTGTCTGCTTCATCCATGCTGTTTATTTGCTCACCAGCTTCCTGCTTCTGTCCCGCTGTGAGGTTAGACGTGTCGCCGCCTGCCGTCTCATCCCAAGCTGTTTGTCTGACGTGCTGCCGCCGCTCGACTGTGTGTGTTTGTGCGTTTGGGCGCTCTGAGGAAGCTGACGGAGGTGTGTTGTTTCCTAGGTTGGAGTTTGAGCGACAGCAGCGAGAAGAGCTGGAGAAGCTGGAGATGAAGAGGTACGTGTCCGCCCACCTGAAGACCAGCTCTCTGATTGGTGGAGCTCGGGCGGCTCGGGTGACGTTTGCTTTGTTTTGTTCCCGCAGGAGGCTGATCAAAGAGATGGAGGCCAAGCAGCAGAGCGAGAAGGCGGAGCTGGAGCGCCTCCAGCAGGAGGTGGAGAGTCAGCGCAAGGAGTCCGAGGAGGTGCAGCAGCGGATCCTCCGCCAGGAGGAGAGCCTCCACCGCCGCAGCCAGGACATTGAGAGCCGGCTGCGAGACTTCCTGGCTGAGAAGGAGCGCTTCGAGGAGGAGAGGCGCTCCGAGATCAATGAGGTGGATCTCCAACGGAGGCGACGGCGGAAGGAGCCGCAGGAGCACGAGGCGGACCGTGCGGAGGAGCAGGACGAGCAGCAGCGGAGGCACCAGGAGGCGGCAGAGCAGACGGAGATCTACCGCGAGCTGGAGCGGCTGAAGAGGGAGCGCGAGGAGCAGCGGGTGCGTCTGGAGACGGAGCGGCGGCGGCTGGAGGAGCAGGAGCGCGAGCAGCTGAGTCTGGTGGGGCGGCTGGAGGAGCAGCTGAGGGAGAAACACGAAGCTGCCACCGCCCTGCTGACCCGGGAGGACGCCCGCCGCCTGGAGGAGGAGCAGCAGGCGCTGACAGAGATCAGAGAAGCCCTCCTCTGCGCCAAAGAGGCCGCCGAGCGGCCGGACGTGGAGGATGCTGGCGAGGAGGCGCGGGCCGCCCAGAGCCGCTACGCCGACTTCAAGGCGGCTCAGGTGAAGGAGCTGGACCTGCTGGAGGAGGGGCTGCGGCAGCAAAGGGAGCGCCTGGAGAAGGAGGTTGCCGCCGAGCGTGGCGCCCTGCTGCTCCTCACCCACGGCCTGAGAGAGCGCCAGCAGCACCTGAAGGACACGCAGGAGAAGGGAGCGCAGGACGCCACCGCTGTCTGCCACGAGGAGCAGCTCCTCCGACAGGCGGAGCACAGGCTGCAGCTGAAGGAGCGACAGCTCGCCAACCTCGCCAACGGCCTCCTCCCCGCCCTCGCTGAGGAGAAGCAGAGAGCCTCGGAGCTGCTGGAGCGCAGCGGCAACGGGAACTGCGACCGATCTCCGGGGCTCGACAACACGCTGTTCCAGGTGGAGAAGGAGCTGGAGGACAAAGAGGAGAAGCTGAGCCTCCATTGGCACAGCGCCCGGCAGCTCCAGCAGCTCCAGGAGACCTACGAGTTCACGGCCAACGTGGCGCGGCAGGAGGAGAAGGTGAGGAGGAAGGAGAAGGAGATCCTGGAGTCAAAGGAGAAGCAGCAGAGGGAGGCGATGGAGCAGGCCGTGGCCCGGCTGGAGAGGAGGCACTCCGCCCTGAGGCGAAGCGTCTCCCTCGAGCCTGACTCCGAGGAGCAGAGGAGCAAGAGCTCTGTCGCCAGGACCCCCAGGACGGGGGCGGAGCTGGACCAGCAGAGGTTTCTATGGAAACGGTTTCCGAAAGGAACCGG